>NC_087215.1:70605886-70613386 GCF_015104395.2 Macrobrachium nipponense | reverse complement strand
TGGCACATAAGGCGCGTCGGAAGGTATTCGGTAATCACGGGTCGGCCTTGTTTTATTCGCAGTAAAAGAATTCTTACTACAGGCTTCTCTCGAGTAAATTGAAATAAACGTGAATGCGGAGCCGAGAAAATACTACATAGTATATGATTGGTTGGATAGTGGGGAGGAGGGGGGGGGTGTGGTTGGAATGGAACCCCGGGAATGGCAACCCCCCGGGAATGGCACCCCCGGGTTGTTAGTGGTGGAGCGGGGGGGATGCGGGGGGGGGGGGGGTCCTTCCGAATTGCCCTGGCACCCCATCTGATGGAAGACCCTGGAAGGGGTTGGGTGGAGGGGTGGTTTTGGTGGGGCGGGGGGTGGGCGGGGGGGGGGTTGCGGTCTGGTAAGTATGAGACTGGGGTGGAGGGGGAGGGGTTTGGGGGCGGCCAAGTGAAATTAAGTGCTAAGCATCACGCTACTTGCATAGTTATGTTGCCAGAAAATTCGGTGCGTTTTATGCGTTGCTTTTATGGATCCTTTTGTTCCGTGGTTTACGGGACTTCTGGAGTTTCGTGAAGAAAATTATTAAGTATATATATATATATATATATATATATATATATATATATATATATATATATATATATATATATTCCTGCGTGATGTATATCGATTTACGACATATAATTGTATCTTAATTATGCACGTTTATGGTATCAGGTGTATGTGTTTGTCAAAATACAGAAACAGTAATTATTGTGAAAGTACAGAGGCAGTAATTATTGAACGTATTTTTTTACGATTTGTCTCTGGGTGTGACGTATATCGAAGTATAAGATATAGCAATTACATCTTGAGGGTCTTTGTATCTGCGACGTCTACTGACGTATAAAATATATAAGAAAATGACGGGGCTGCAGTCAGATGTTGATATCCGTATAAACTGTAAAGGCCTCTTGTCATAGAAGCAGTAATTATACATCAAAAGGGAAGCATTTTTGCCTCTTTTCTGGTAAGTGGTCCGGTGTAAAGTATAGTAATAGTATTAAGGGCTCTCTCTCTCTCTCTCTCTCTCTCTCTCTCTCTCTCTCTCTCTCTCTCTCTCTCTCTCTCCAGGAAACTGTGAAGATCCTTGTTACGGGGGCTTTTAATTATGCATCAAAAGGAGTTTTTTTTTTAACCCCCCTTTTTCTCGTAAGTTTTATAGAGTCCTTTAACGAAGGGATGAAATTTAGGCTTTTTTTTTCATTTTCAGTTTTCGCTTTCTTCGATGTCTTCTTCTTATTAATCTTCAAACATCGGTTTCTGAGTGTGCTTTTTTTTGAGATGCGGCTGTCACTTTTACCCTCTCGGTCATTTTGTTGATGGTTTTATATTTTTGTTTGCGTTTTAATGTCAAGGAAATGCGATATTCCAGTCCTGTTGAGTGATGAGAAGAAAAATGGAATCTTTGAAGAATAATAGTTGCTTTTTGGTATATAATTTTAAGCTTCAGAAAATTAATTGCTGGCTTTAGGAAGGACGCTTGGAAGCAGTATATAAATCTAATTTTTATTAGTCATTTTAATATCGCTCTGATTCAGTTTTTTTAATAACACATTATAAGTTGTTATAGTACATCAGCTTTGTGTTGACAGACTAGATAATTGTCCTTTTTATTTATTATTTATTGTTTTATCACTCTTAGCTTCTTTATTGTTACAAATTATAAGTTCTTATACTCCAGTTCCTTTTTCGCGTCCATAGAAGGCCCAGATTGTGCTAACCTTATTGTATAGGGTAAGATACAAAGTTATCCTTATCCCGTTCTGATACCTCGGACGCGAGTTCGAATCTCGACCGGGCACATCTTCCGTTGTCTTGCTTCTATACCAATCCTTTGCTTTTTTTGCTTCCCTTTGAACTATTGCTTTCCAAGTGCCTTTCACACATTATTATCTTTCAGTCTTCCAACTCTCTCTCTCTCTCTCTCTCTCTCTCTCTCTCTCTCTCTCTCTCTCTCTCTCTCTCTCTCAAAACATTTCCCCTTTGTCTTCACTTTCAATCTTCCAGTCAAACCTCTCTCTCTCTCTCTTCTCTCTCTCTCTCTCTCTCTCTGCTACTTAAAACCCACTTTCCTTGCTGGTTTTCTCTGTCTGAGCTTCTCTTTCAATCTTCCAGATGTCTTAACCTCTCTCTCTCTCTCTCTCTCTCTCTCTTAAAACATTTCCCCTTTGTCATCACTTTCAATCTTTCCAGTTGTCATAACCCCCCCCCCCACTCTCCTCTCTTCTCTCTCCCTTACTTCTTTAACTCCTTCTGCTCTCTCTTCTCTCTCTCTCTCTCCTATCCTCTCTCCCTCCTCTCTCTCTCTCTTCATTTGCTGTCTTAAAACACTTCCTCCTCCTCAGGTTGTGTCTTTAACCCGACCCACCTTTCGTAATCGTCTTGTTACTTACCTTCGTCTCAACTTCCTTCCTCCTAACGGTTCCCCCCCCCCCCGTCTCCAGGTCAATCATCGTTTTCTAACCCCCTCCCTCCTCTCTTCTTCTTCTCTCTCTCTCTCTCTCTCTCTCTCTCTCTCTCTCTCTCTCTCTTTTCTCTTTCCAGGTTCCCAACTCTAGTCGTCATCGTTTTCAAAATTCCCATCCACCGCCTGTTAGAGCTAATTTAGAGCTAATCCCACTTTCTTACAACCACTGATTTAACAATCTCTCTCTCTCTCTCTCTCTCTCTCTCTCTCTCTCTCTCTCTCTCTCTCTCTCTCTCTCTCTCTTCTACTTCTTCTTCTTCTTCTCCTTCTTTTTCCTCCAGTTTCCCAACCCGAATTATCAATGTTTTGCAAACCCCTGTCCACCTATACTCACATCTCCTCTCCTCTCTCCTCTCGTTCATCTCTCTCTCTCTCTCCTCTCTCTCTCGTTTCCTTCCTTCCTTCCTTCCTTGTTCCAGTTTCCCAACCCCAATTATCAATGTTTTCTAAACCCCCCGTGCACTTTCTTACTCTACCTGATTTTAGTAACTCTCTCTCTCTCTCTCTCTCTCTCTCTCTCTCTCTCTCTCTCTCTCTCTCTCTCTCTCTCCTTCCTTCCTTCCTTCCTTCCTTCGCCTGGTCGTAAAGTCTCCGAGAGAATCATGTTTCAGATGAGGCAACTTGCGAGTTAGGTTCCCGTGTGTGTGTTTGTGTGTTTGTGTGTCCTTGGGAGTCTCGTTGCAAATTATTGCAAATTGGTTTGCATTCCTTTTCATCGGGTAAGGCTGGTCCAGCCCCCCGCCGCCTTCTTGAGTCAATGGAGTTCGCGCGAGATGTTATTTCTCGCGTATTTTATTATCGGCGTTTCGACTCTCCGTGATTCGCATAAATTCGCGTCGGATTTATTATTATACAGTTTTCTCATTATAGATTCTCATGGAGGCGGGTTCAGGCTGAATGCTGCCTGTATTGATATGTTATACTTTTATCTGGCATAAAGTATTGATAAGATGTGCTTTTCTCTGGCGTTTTAAGATATTAATTTGTAATCTTTTGGCGTGAAGTATTGATAAGTTATACTTTTTATTTTTTTGCGTAAAGTATCGATTGGTTATATTTTTTTGGCATCAGGTATTGATAAGTTATTTTTATTTTGCATAAAGTATTGATAAGTTATATTTTTTATTTTGGCATCAGGTATTGATAAGTTAAACTTTTTTACATAAAGTATTGATAAGTTACCCTTTTTTTTTGGCATGAAGTATTGATAAATTATACTTTTTGGCGTAGAGTATTTATAGGTTATACTCTTTTGGGACATAAAGTATTGATAATTTATACTTTTTTATGGCATAAAGTACTGATAAGTTATACTTTTTATGGCATAAAGTATTGATAAGTTATACGTTTTTTATGGCATAAAGTATTGATAAATTATACTTTTTATGGCATAAAGTATTGATGTTATACTTCTTTATGGCATAAAGTATTGATAAGTTATACTTTTTATGGCATAAAGTATTAATAAGTTATACGTTTTTTAAGGCATAAAGTATTGATAAGTTATACGTTTTTTATGGCATAAAGTATTTATAAATTATACGTTTTTTATGGCATAAAGTATTGATGAGTTATACGTTTTTTAATCATAAAGTTTTTTTATTGATTGAGGTTAAATAACTTTTTTATGGCTAAAGTATTGATGATTATACTTTTTTATGCATAAAGTGATGATTATAAACTTTTTTTAGGGCCATAAGTATTGATGTTTATACTTTTTTATGGCATAAAGTGTTGTTTGTTACGGTTTTTTATGGCATAGTTTTATTGATTAGTTATTACGTTTTATTTTTTATGGCATAAAGTATTGATGAGTTATACTTTTTATGGCGTAAAGTATTGATAAGTTTTACGTTTTTTACGGCATAAAGTATTGATGCGTTATACGTTTTTTATGGCATAAAGTATCGATAAGTTATACGTTTTCATGGCATAAAGTATTGATAAGTTATACGTTTTTTATGGCATAAAGTATTGATAAGTTAACGTTTTCATGGCATAAAGGTATTGATAAGTTTATAATGTTGTTTTTTATGGCATAAAATTTATTGATAAGTTATACGTTTTTTTATGGCATAAAATATTTGATAAGTTTATGTGTTTTCAAAGGCCATAAAATTTGTATTGTAAGTTTATAACGTTTTTTTATGGCAAAAATAAAATATTGATAAGTTAGAATTTTTTTTTTTTTTTTTTTTTTTTTTTTTTTTTTTTTTTTTATGGCATGAAATTCGATATTCCTACTTGTGACATTTACATCGTTTGGTCACGTATCTACACCTGATTGACTGTCAAAATATTTCATAATAAATTAATACATTTTCTTGTCTCTCGACTTTCGTTGTGGAACCGAACGAGGCACTCGGGTTTATTTCCCTGATCATGTTGCATGAATTTCCTGTTGTCTGAAATTGAATAAAAATAAATCATAAAATTGTATCAAATAAATTTGTGTTTTGGGTATCACATATTTCAGTCCAGACCTTTGCATATGAAGCGATATTCTCCTGGATTATTATTATTATTATTATTATTATTATTATTATTATTATTATTATTATTATTATTATTATTATTATTCCGAAGATAAACCCCTATTCATGTAGAACAAGCCTGCAAGGGCCACTGACTTGAAATTCAAGCTTCTAGAGAATATCAGTCATCAAGAAAGAAAATTAAAAGATAAATTAACAAAAAGTTCATTTGAAAGAAGTTAACAGAAGGTAACAGTAAGCACAGAAGTAAAGCGATCAGTCATTAAGAAAGAGTACATGAACAAAAAATAACGTTTTTACGCTACACCATAGGGCATCAACGGTTGACTTGCAAATAAGACCAATGTACGTTATTGAAACGTAAACAAGTACGTTTGGCTTAGAGGGCAGACTGGACGTCACGTCTTTCCCTACCTACTCGATCACTTACCAGCCCACCCCGGCCCACCGGGGGCGGACAAACAGGTTTGCAGGAGGAGGGTGGACGTTACGTGTCTCTCCTACCCGCCCAGGGCGGGCAAACAGAAATCCACTCGGATTTTGTTATTATAGAAGATGTGTGTAACATATTTTATAATATATAATATATACTTATTATTTTATCTATATATATATATATATCTATATCTATATAGAATATATATATATATATATTTATACACACAGTTTACGTAAATGTAAAATCCACAAAGAAATAAAAGTTATGAAAATGCCTTTTTATAGAAGTAAAGTATGAAATACGTTCCTCTTAGCACTTATTCCACCCAGCAAAAAGAAAAAAAAAAAAAGAAAAAAAAGACATTCTTATCATTTTTATAAAATGCAAATTAGATTACTTAAAACAGAAAAAAAAAAAAATCCTTAACAGCATCCGAATGAAGGGAGTTAATTGTAGATTCACAAAAGCTCAGGAGGACCGATAATAAGTGCCGTCTTGACTTAATGACACTTGCCATCATCTCTCAGCTACGTCGATAATTATGGGGAAGAGCGTTTTAATAGCCAATTGATTCATTAACAGCGCTACGAGGCGGTTGGCGATAGGATCGGTAAGTCATGAGAGGATCGGCTTTGTAGGAAATCTGGACGGCTGTGTTTACGCAGATTAGGCCGTGTCAGGCTGTTATGGATGGCCTTAATATTCAGCTTTTCTTTTATTTTCTTTATTTATTTTTTTTTTTTGTTTTTTTTTTTATTTATGGATGAAATTATTCATCATTTTCTTTTATTTTTTTTTATCCTGCCGAGATCAACCAGATATATATGCTTAACTGCAGCACCAGTATGGAATAAACGTGCCTATTGCATATACATACGAATATATATAATATAATATATATATATATATATATATATATATATATATATATACATATATTTCACAGATCTTGATAAGATAGTTATTGCTCTTTCTTTTTAGCGTTTAAAGTGACTGTGGAAAAGGTATATATATATATATATATATATCCTATATATATATATATATATATAAATGTATAGATATCACACAAATATGTGTAAACATACATACATACATACAAACAATCAAAGGAGGACCCAGGCATTTTTTCGTCGAATAAATGTCTGCGATAAGAGAAGCAACGCCCATTTCTCGTTAACATCGACGGAGGGCGAGAGTTTGGGGGAGAGAGAGGAAAGGATCGTCTCGGTTCCCCACCGAAGGAACCGGTTCCAGTGGGAAGCGAAACAAGTCAAGTAGGAACGTCTTGGAGGAGAAACATTAGAGTAATTGTTGCAGCTTTGCCTCCCCTCCCCCCTCTCCCCCTCCCCTCCCCCTCCCCCTCCCCCCACTCCCTCCCCCAACGTCTCCTATGTCACTCAGCGTACTCGATCTTGGTAAGGAGTCCGCTGCGTATTTCAGATAATTATTTTTTTAATGTGTGTTGCGTGTGAGTGTATATGTATACATTTATATATAGATATATATAATTTGGTGTGTGTGTGTGTGTGTATATGCACGTATATATATATATATATATATATATATATATAATATATATATATATAATGTATATAATATATATACGCATATATAATATACTATATATATATATATATATAGTATATATATACGCATATATATAATATATATATATATATATATATATAGTATATATATATATAAATATTTATAGTTCACATTGTGTGTATGTACATATGTATGAGAGAGAGAGAGAGAGAAAGAGAGAGAGAGAGAGGTTGCTGATCGAGTATACCTGCATGCTGGT
Organism: Macrobrachium nipponense; assembly: GCF_015104395.2. Taxonomy (NCBI): domain Eukaryota; kingdom Metazoa; phylum Arthropoda; class Malacostraca; order Decapoda; family Palaemonidae; genus Macrobrachium; species Macrobrachium nipponense. The sequence continues at coordinate 70,606,151 of NC_087215.1, read as the reverse complement.
GATTACAAGTTGCTTTTCCGTGGCCGGGATCACGTGATGACCCTCCGGGCTCTTCACCGACTGGTGTCGGCTGGAGTCCCCAAAGGTGTTTGACCAGCCCCGCGTAGATTCGTGTTGTTCTTCGGTATCTTATAAAAGAATAAGCGTCATGGTGTGATGGATTTTAATAGGGTGGTAGAAAGGGATGAGTTTTTTTTTTTTTTTTTTTTTTTTTCTTTTTTTTTTTGCCGTTAAGTGATGGCATTTTGACTTTCGTGAATGTTAC
>NC_087215.1:70573386-70600886 GCF_015104395.2 Macrobrachium nipponense | reverse complement strand
TTCTGTATTCTATTCTCAATACAGAGCGTGTGACTTATAAGCACACATGCATGCACAATATATATACAGCGTGTGACGAAGCAACGGGAAGTGAGACTGCAGAATTCTACAAAAGACCCTTGAAGTGACTTTGCAAAAAAAAAAAAAAAAAAAAAAAAAAAAAAAAAAAAAAAAAAAAAAAAAAAAAACTTCCCTTTAGGTATTCCCGTCAAAGTGCCCTTTTTGTCTTGTCGAATTGGATCGCCTGTTCGCGTTGCTTCCTTCGCTAGAGGTCCTTCGCTAGAGGCTCTTCACTGCCGTCATTTGTTTAATGTCGGCCCTTAATGAAATTTAAAGCCCTCCATGGAATCTTTTATAGAACCTCCGTTTTTGCAATTCACGTAGTTTCCTCACGTTTTAGTTTTCTGTTAAAAAAAAAAAAACTAATGTGGTTTTGTCTGTCCGTCCGCACTTCTGCTGTCCGCCCTCAGATCTTTTGAACTACAGAGGCTAGGGGGCTGTAAATTAGTCTGCTGATCATCCACCCACCAGTCATCAAACGTACCAAATTGCAGCCCCCTAACCTCAGTATTTTTTTTTTTTTTATTTAAGGATAAATTTAGCCATGATCGTGCGTCTGGCAACGCAGCATCACAGGCCACCACGGCCGGCTGAGAGTTTCATACAGCATTGTGCGCTGTACAGAAAACTCAATTGATTGCTCCGAACAAAACTCTGCCTACTTCTTTCTTGTTTACTTCTTGCTGTGGATATGGTAGAGAATCGATTATTTTATATATCTATATATATATATATATATATATATTATATAATATATATATCTAATAAAAGGAGCCCATAAAACACCAAAATATATATGGGCGCTACCTTTTATTAGAGGTGGAATTCTGTTGTAACAGAACATTTATACCAGTCATAAGTATAAAGATATGATATATATATAAATATATATATATATGTTTATAGTATGTATGTATGTATGTATGTATGTATTTATGTATATATATATATATATATTATATATATATATATATATATATATATATATATAAATATATATATAGTATATTGTAATAACCTAAGGATATTCTTTATTTATTTGCTCTTGTAAAAGGTTCATCTCATACGTTTATTCTTTTTCCCCTTGATTGCTTGTTGCCGTAACTTAAAGAATTAACTTCTCTTATTTTTATTTCGTTCCTACTTTTGTAATTTGCCCGGTATTTCTTCGAATAGTGGCAATGAGAGGTCTTGATAACGAGCAGTTATTTGCGGTCCTCCTCCTCCTCCTCCTCCTCCTCCTCCTCCTCCTCCTCCCCTGGAGCGTCTCGTGTGACCCCCATTGCTCTTGTTGGAGTGAGGTCGAAGATGCCCCACTTTCACCGTGACAGTTTTGCCTCTGTAATTAATGTCAATTACCGTATTTTTATTATATATTCAGTCAAGTAGAATTATAATTATTTATTATTATTATTATTATTATTATTATTATTATTATTATTATTATTATTATTATTGGCTGTTAGGGTGAGTGTAACGTTCAGTAGGTAAATGTTATTTAAATTACTTGAATTGCAGGGTTCCGATTTTGGTCAACGCCCATTGAAAGTAAATGATTTTCGTAGATTAAATGCATAGTTAAGCAAATGGATCAGTAGATTTATTTCAGTATATACACTTGAATGACAAGATAGCTCGTGCCTCTGTGTGTGTGTGAATATATATATATATATATATATATATATATATATATATATATATACATATATATCTATATATACATAATTCTTGTGTGTATTTATGTTTGCATGATTGTTCAAGTTTCTGTGCATATATATATATATATATATATATATATATATATATATATATATATATATATATATATATATATATATATATATATATTATATATATACAATATCATACGCATATACCTACATACATATACATATTCATGTATGCATACTCCTTCATACCAACGTACATGCTTGCGTTAGTTTGTAAGACAACGAGAATCTGGTTCTCTTGTTATTGGAATTCTAAAGGAAGTTCGGAGAGTCGCTTTTAATTGATTCAAACTTTATGAAAGTAGGCTCCTCCCCCCGAGACAAGAAAAAAAAAACAGGAGAGAAATCTATAATTAGATTTCTTGTAATGTAAGTGGGAATTTAGAAGTGTCCTCGATTCCCGTCATGGGATTTTATTTTGACGGGTTAGTTTTTTTTTTTTTTTTTTTTTTGGTTTTTTTTTTTTTTTTTTTTGGTTCAGGTGTCTTATCTAATTTGATCTTTTTTCTTCTTCGTGGGCTTTGCTTCCTGTACGTAGTGGCGACTTTTTTTTTTTGTTTTTTTTTTTCGTTAATTTTCCTGTTTCCTCCTCCTCCTCCTCCTCCTCCTCCTCCTCGTCTTCGGATTCTTCTTTCTTTCAGTGTGTGGACAGAGAGACGGGGTTACCTGTCATTTCCTCTTAACCGTCTCGTCGAAAGATGGTTTATGTTTGGCGGTGTGAAACTTCCTTCGGAGCTTGTAGATTATATATATATATATATATATATATATATATATATATATATATATATATATATATATATATATATAGCTACTCATGTTCCATGTCACAACGGGTTTTTATCTTCTTCGTAAAATATGACTGATGACATGCGATATATATATATATATATATATCTATATATATATATATATAATATATATATCACATATTCTTATTCTTCTTATGAACCTACCCATGTTCCATATCATAACCGGTTTATCTTCATAGTAAAAATACGTATGACTGAATGCGATTGCTAAAGAGTGCATATTTATACCTTGTGAAAGGTTGTAATGCAAGGAGAGAGAGAGAGAGAGAGAGATTAGAGGAGAGAGAGAGAGAGAGAGAGAGAGGAGAGAGGGAGATATCGCATAGCTTGCACATGCGCCATAGCGTTGTATTATACCGAGAGAGGCGTGCCCTGAGGCCATCTCCCTGTCCGTCAGGGGTAGAAGAGCATTTCCTCCGCTCCTTTCTCGCCCCCCCGCCCTTTGTGTCTTCTTTGTGGATCAGGGCGGCCAGGCCTTGGATTATGGGATCTGGAGTCGAAGTTGGATGAATGCTCTGCCCACGGTCCAGACCGTAGCTCTGCCTTACTTCCAATTTCTTAACGCCTTTGGATTTTTTCATTATTATTATTATTTTATTATTATTATTATTATTATTATTATTATTTATTGTTGTTGTTATTTTTTTTTTTTTTTTTTTTGTTTTTTTTTTTTTTATTTTTTTTTTTTTTTTTTTTTTGCTCTATCACAGTCCTCCAAATTCGACTGGGTGGTATTTATAGTGTGGGGTTCGGGTTGCATCCTGCCTCCTTAGGAGTCCATCACTCTTCTTACTATGTGTGCCGTTTCTAGGATCACACTCTTCTGCATGATGGGCCCGGCAGCTACTTCAGCCTATAGTTTTTTCTAGATTCCTTTCAGGGATCTTGGGATCGTGCTAGTGCTCCTATGATTATGGGTACGATTTCCACTGGCATATCCCATATCCTTCTTTATTTTCTATTTTCAGATCTTGATACTTATCCAATTTTTCCCTCTCTTTCTCTTCAACTCTGGTGTCCCATGTATTGCGACATCAATGAGTGATACTTTCTTCTTGACCTTGTCAATCAACGTCACGTCTGGTCTGTTTGCACGTATCACCTATCCGTTCTGATACCATAGTCCCAGAGGATCTTTTGCGTGATCATTTTCTAATCACTCCTTCAGGTTTGGTGCTCGTACCACTTATTACTGCAAGGTAGCTGATGTTTCTTGCACAGGCTCCAGTGGAGGCTTTTTGCTACTGAATCATGCCTCTTTTTGTACTGGTTCCTGTGCAAGTGCCGGGCATTTCACTTTTGCTATGTGGTTTAATGGTTTCACTTTCGTATTTGCACTTCTACATATGGGAGAGATGTTTATTTCGTCTATCGTACTTTGAACATATCTGGTTTTAGGGCCTGATCTTGTGCCGCTGTTATCATTCCTTCAGTTTCCTTCTTTAGCTCTCCCCTCTGTAGCCATTGCCAATTGTCATCGCTGGCTAGTTCTTTAGTCTGTCTCATGTATTGTCGTGCATTGGTTTGTTGTGCAGTCCTCTGTTCTTCTGTCTTTTCTCCTGTCTCTGTATATTTCTGGGTCTTCGTATGCTTTTATTAGTCTTCTTCCCATGCACTCTTTAGCCACTCGTCTTCACTGGTTTTCAGATATTGCCCCAGTGCTCTGTTTTCGATGTTGAACGCAGTCCTCTATACTAGTAGTCCTCTCCCTCCTTCCTTCGTGTTATGTATAGTCTGTCCGTATTTGCTCTTGGGTGTAGTGCTTTGGGTATTGTCATATGTTTCCTGGTTTTCTGATCTATGCTGCGGAGTTCTGCCTTCGTCCATTCACTATTCCTGCGCTGTATCTGATTACTGGCACTGCCCACATGTGTTTTAGGGCTTTGATCAAATATTCCGGCGTTGAGTTTTGACTTGAGTATTCGCCTTGAGTCTCTGCATATATTCTTTCCTGATCGTTGTCCTTCATATCTTGGTGTTTTATATCTCCTCCTTCATTATTCCCAGGTATTTGTATCCTGTCTCATCTATGTGTTTGATGTTGCTCCCATCTGGTAGCTTTATCCTCAGTTCTCGTTACTTTGTCCTTTTTGTATGTTGACTAAGGCGCATTTTTCTATTCCAAAATCCATTATTATTATTATTATTATTATTATTATTATTATTATTATTATTATTATTATTATTATTATTATTATATTATTATTATTATTGGAGAACAATTCCACAGTTATTCGTGGGTACATACATATTTTAACAATAAATCTGTACAAAGAGAACTTTCGGGAATCTTCGATTATAAATGTGGGTTTTTTCCCTCCATTTCAAGACTCGTGCTATTATTATTATTATTATTATTATTATTATTATTATTATTATTATTATTATTGTTGTTGCTCTATCACAGTCCTCCAATTCGACTGGGTGTTATTTATATTGTGTGGGGTTCCGGGTTGCATCCTGCCTCCTTAGGAGTCCATCACTCTTCTTACTATGTGTGCCGTTTCTAGGATCACACTCTTCTGCATGATCCTGGAGCTACTTCAGCCTCTAGTTTTTCTAGATTCCTTTTCAGGGATCTTGGGACGTGCCTAGTGCTCCTATGATTATGGGTACGATTTCCACTGGCATATCCCATATCCTTCTTATTTCTATTTTCAGATCTTGATACTTATCCAATTTTTCCCTCTCTTTCTCTTCAACTCTGGTGTCCCATGGTATTGCGACATCAATGAGTGATACTTTCTTCTTGACCTTGTCAATCAACGTCACGTCTGGTCTGTTTGCACGTATCACCTATCCGTTCTGATACCATAGTCCCAGAGATCTTTGTCTGATCGTTTCTATCACTTCTTCAGGTTGGTGCTCGTACCATTATTACTGCAAGTAGCTGTGTTCTTATGAGGTAGCTGATGTTTCTTGCACAGGCTCCAGTGGAGGGCTTTTGCTACTGAATCATGCTCTTTTTGTACTGGTTCTGTGGCAAGTGCCGGGCATTCACTTGCTATGTGGTTTATGGTTTCACTTTTCGTATTGCACTTCCTACATATGGGAGAGATGTTATTTCCGTCTATCGTACTTTGAACATATCTGGTTCTTAGGGCCTGATCTTGTGCCGCTGTTATCATTCCTTCAGTTTCCTTCTTTAGCTCTCCCCTCTGTAGCCATTGCCATGTGTCATCGCTGGCTAGTTCTTTAGTCTGTCTCATGTATTGTCCGTGCATTGGTTTGTTGTGCCAGTCCTCTGTTCTTTCTGTCTTTCTCTGTCTGTATATTTCTGGGTCTTCGTCTGCTTTTATTAGTCCTTCTTCCCATGCACTCTTTAGCCACTCGTCTTCACTGGTTTTCAGATATTGCCCCATTGCTCTGTTTTCGATGTTGACGCAGTCCTCTATACTTAGTAGTCCTCTCCCTCCTTCCTTTCGTGTTATGTATAGTCTGTCCGTATTTTGCTCTTGGGTGTAGTGCTTTGTGTATTGTCATATGTTTCCTGGTTTTCTGATCTATGCTGCGGAGCTCTGCCTTCGTCCATTCCACTTCTGCGCTGTATCGATTACTGGCACTGCCCATGTGTTTTATGGCTTTTATCATATTTCCGGCGTTGAGTTTTGACTTGAAGTATCGCCTTGAGTCTCTGCATATATTTCTTTCCTGATCGTGTCCTTTCATCTCTTGGTGTATTTATATCTCCTCCTTCCATTTTTTTTTTTTTTATTCCCATGTATTTGTATCCTGGTCTCATCTATTGTTTGGGTGTTGCTCCATTCTGGTACCCTTTATCCCTTCAGTTCTCGTTACTTTGCCTTTTTGGTATGTTGACTAAGGCGCATTTTTCTATTCCAAACTCCATCCTGATGTCATTATTATTATTATTATTATTATTATTATTATTATTATTATTATTATTATTATTATTATTATTGGAGAACAATTTCTCAGTTATTTATTGGCACTTATATTTTTAAAAAATAAATCTGAACAGAGAGAGCGGTCGGGATTCTGTTCGATTCACGCGCATAACTGTGGATTTGTTTCTCCATTTCAACACTCATATTATTATTATTATTATTATTATTATTTTATTATTTTATTATTTATTCTTATTATTTTAATTAATTATTTTTATTGTTGTTATTGTCGTTGTTGTTGTTCAGAAGATGAACCTATTCATATGGAACAAACCCACCACAGGGCCCAGTGAATTAAAATCCAAGCTTCCAAAGATCATTGGGTGTCAAAAGACAATATTTATCATATTACTGAACGAGATCTCATGGTATGAATACACCAGAATCTTACTGATTTATGATAACCATCAGAATCTGTTCGGAAAGTATATGAAACTTAAAATTCATGGAACTTGAAACATATTGCTTAGCCACATAAGGGGTTAATGTCGTCAGTGCGCCTCACGTGGTGCACTGCAGGCACTACCATTGGTTGATTGCAGCGTCCCTCCGGCCCCTATCTACACCCTTTCTTCCGTCTTGCTGTCCAACCGCTCCAACTACATATTTCCACTGTCTTAAGCAGTGAATGGCTTTATATGCAAATTTCCACAAATCAAGTTAAATTATATCACCGAGTCATTTAAAATAATAATTTCTCGTTGAGATTGAATCTTTTAAAATTGAGAGAGAGAGAGAGAGAGAGAGAGAGAGAGAGAGAGAGAGAGAGAGAGAGAGAGAGAGAGAGGTATATAAAATATTTAAATTATGCTCTCTTGTCATAAATCTCAATAAAACAAGACATTTCTCGTTGAGAGAGAGAGAGAGAGAGATTCTGGTGTTCTTTAATGATTGTCAGTTTTTTATAATGATAATTTTTCATAAATTTAGGTGAAATTACGTGATACCATTTCTCGTTGATAGAGAGAGAGAGAGAGACTCTCCTACAATTCGTATCAACATTGAGAAAGAAACTTCCTAGGGGCCCGAAGAGGACCTACCTCCTCCTCCTCCTCCTCGTCCTCCGGATGTCCCAAATGACTTGGGCTAAATTCCAGACTTGACTTCGAGTCCCCAGGGAGTTCCCAAGTCCTCCCGGTGGTACCGCTCGCTTCCTTCTTCGTGTGTTGGTTTCCCACGAAGAAGTTTTTCTTCTCATTTATTTTCCTCCGTTTCTGTTCTTTCTACTCCTTTCATTCCACCTACTGTACCTCCATTTACCTCCTTCCTTCCGTCTTACTTTCCAACCTCTCTTTAATTAGCACATTGGGAAAGTTAATAATGAAGGGGAAAAAATGCAGCTCTATATAGCAAAGACTCGTGCATATACCCGATGTGTGGTTTAGCGGAACAGGTGTATAATATGTAAGAAGACTCCTATTTTAAATTCCCCCCCCCCCCACCTCTCTCTATATCACCCTCCCCCTTTCTTAACCTTTCCCCTCAACCCCCCCCCCCCCCACCTTTCTTCTTGTAAACACAGGTTCTTTGCTAAACTCTGGCGAAGAACCTTTTGATTATACTTCGACACCCAGATGTCATGACCCATTCGTTTTCTCTCTCTCTCTCTCTCTCTCTCTCTCTCTCTCTCTCTCTGTATGTATGTATGTATATATATATATATATATATATATATATATATATATATATATATATATATATATATATACATATACACATACACATACACATGATCTTTGATATCCAATTCGCTCTGCCTCGGAATTAATATATTTTTCATATCTGTTAATCGAAGGGGAATTTTTTAGTTGATGATAATTTCGGCCTCTCGGGGTTTTCGAACCAGCGGACAGAGGAGAAATCAGGACTTCAGTGGTGTTACCGACTCGTCCCAAAGTTTTTACTCGTTCAAATGCTTATGAGATTTTTTATTTTTATTCGTCAGTGTAGTTTTTTTTCCCTTGAAGCGGATACATAGTCTATTGTATATTTTGACTATTTTTTTCATTCATGAATAATTTTGGCTGCCTTTTGCATTTCGTCTTTTGTCGTCTTTCATTCGTGAATAAATTCACGGCAGTGACATTCTGGATGCTTTTCTTTTTCTTCTCAATTCCCCTTCGATCTGTCCGGTGTCTTTTCCCTTTGGTGTCTGTCGGTAACTTCCTCTTCGTTAGAAAAATAAGTTCCAGCCCTTCTGTCTGTCTGTCTGAATGTGGGAAGGGAAAGGGTGTTGAACGTTATTTTGAAGCCTCTGGATAAACACCGCTGAAGATAAAGAAAAACAAAGGCAGAGGATATTTTTTTATCCTTTTTTTTTCCAAGCCTTTTCATTTTTTTTTTTTTTCTGTGGAATGGAAAACAAGTAGCAGCGATCTTTACGGGTTGTCAACAGCTTCGCTTTACGCCAAAGGCCTTAGACTCCGTTTGTTAAAACGTAGGTTAAAACTCTCAATTGGCGAATCAGCGAGTTGTCTCCCGCTGTCTGTGTGTGTGGGGGGGGGGGGTGTGAGACTGAGAACCGAGAGGAGAAGAAAAGGCGCAGTTGTAAAGGACGGAGGAACGGAAGGACCTAAAAGATTTTCGTCTCTCAAAGGATGAAAGCTTTTGGGAGATGCGTGCACAGTTTGATTTCGTGCTCGACCCTCTGAGAATTTGTCGTTAATCTTCGTTTTGTTGCACAAGGCAATGATTCTCTGCAATGCATTTGCATTTGGCTGTGCTTCTTTGCAATGCATTTTTTAACCTCTCCACTCCCTCAATCGATTACACTCCTCCAACACATTTCTTTATGGTTCCTCCAACAGTGTTGGGGTTAAAAAAAAAGTGGTCATGAGTCTCCAACGAAGCCTTAATGGCCCTCCAACAAAAATTTAAGTTTCCTAGTGATGTCCCACCTCCCTCAGTCCATTACACTCCCCCAACACATTTCTGTATGGTTCCTCCAACAGTGTTGGGGATACAAAATTGTGATGGATCCTGAACGAAGCTTTAATGGCCCACCAACAAAAATCTCATTTACAACAGTTTTAATGTATTAATGTCACAACAGTGTGTTGTACTATGTATTACGATTCGTTCCTAATAATTATGTGCTATTGCAGTAGACGTCAAATTACATTGACAGTAATATTTACCAAAACTTTCCCCAATAGATTTGCATTTCATCGAAGCCCCTTTGATACAAATAAGGTTAGCCATACCTGATTTGATTAGCATTAGCCCCCTCCCTCCCTCCCCTTTCATTTGTAGTCCAGAGGAGAGGTCAAGGGGAGGTGGGGAGGGGGAGGATTTACAAACCCCCTTCCTCTCTGAAGTGAATTTATGAACGTTACATTTGTAGTCTATAGAGGAGGTAAAGGGGGGTGACTTATATAAAAAAAAAAAAAAAAAACCTTCCACCCCTCCCTCTCATGAAAGCGAATATATGAACCTCAAGGTGCCATTCGTCAACTTCCTCCTCTCTCTCTCGTAGTAGCCATCTTGCTTGGTGAGACGTACCCGCGTGAAGTCAGATTAATCAACAGATATCACAAGTTTAACATACGACTAGAATTTGAGAAATATCTAGAAGTGTTCGTGAACTATCGGTGATAAGATTAGTGTGAAAATAGTAGGATAAAGCGTCTTCTAAGTTAGTTTATCAAGTGTAATACTATAAATCAGAACAAGATGGGCAGTAAGTTCCAACTGCGGGAAGAGGTGGCGTAATTTGGCGTGTTTAGCAGATTCGCAATACGATGAGGTAGCAGGAAGGGAACTGGCATTTCTCATCTATGAAATCAGCAACAGTCCTAACCAAAAAGATACAAAAGCATTCATAGATATATTAGAAGGATATAATCCTTCAAACTGGAACAAATCTAATGAAAACATCTTGAAAATAATTGAAGAAGTTCCAAATAAAATCCAAGTGGTCAAGAGACTCATAAAGAAAATATACATAAACCAACATATTCCGACAAAGAAAATGAATAAGGTGAATCTTGTGAATATCCTAATTGATGCATTAGGAAAAAGAATGCCAAAAGCATGCAAACTGTGTAAGGTTTGGTATAGCATAGTCAATCCACAAAACCTAATCAGAAAATGTGCTGCATGCAACATTCCGACCCATCCACAGTGTGCTGAGGTAATACAAGATTTGAGAAAAGATACAAGAATTTTTTGTTCAACATGTCTATCATGGATAGACAATGTTATTAAATCAAGATTGAATGTACAATAGTTGAGGATGAAGAAGAAGAGGAAGAGGGAGAAGAAGAAGAAAAAGAAGAAGAGGAAAACGGAAGAGAAGTAAACAAAAATGAAATGACAGAAAAAAATAAGGAAAACAAAGAACAAGATAAAAGTATGGATGCAGAGATACTCATTGATACTACATATGAGGCAATAAAGCAGCATACCTACGAAGAAATAAATTACGATATGACAACAGAAAAGCAATCCCGAAGAGGCTCTACCCGATCTACACAATGACGGGAAAGAGGAAAAAAATAGACAAGAAAGACAAAATCTGCAACCTTTTGAAAAGAGGGAATTGCAGATTTGGAGAAAGATGTTACTACAAACATCCTAAGATATGTCAAAACAAATATGAAATATATGGTAAATGTGCATACTTAGATGGATATGGGGATGATTGCAGAGATCTGCATCAAAAATATGTAAAACTAAAAGAAGGAAAAGGATGTAAATTCGACAAAAAATGGCAAATATATGCACCCTGTAGCCATTGAATCATAATCAAATAAATAACCAACCAAGTAATAAAATCCAAAATAAGAAAGAAACAAATAAAGAGAGAAATCAAGAATATCAGGTAAAAGAGAAAAGCAAACCACCAATGAGATATGCAGAGGTGTCAGCAAAAATTTCAAAGCATCAGCTCCGAAATTCTACTCAAGAGATAATAACTGTATTTATTATGCAAGAGGATATTGCAGAAACGGAGAAAATTGCAGATTCAGACACAAAATGAATAATTATGATGAAGGAAGATCAAATATTATGGAAAAGTTGGATTTTTTAATGTCAGAATTTCTGGAAATGAAAAAAAGAACAACATACCAGAACAGGAAAGAGACATGGGAAAATCCTTATTACTACCAGTATTAAATGAAGGAGAAAACACGCAAACCATCATAGTGATGAATGCGCAGGGTTTAGTTACGAGTAACTCAAAAGAAAAATAGAGTACTTAGAAGAAACCTAAACCCAAAATGAAAAGAAAATAGATATAATGAATATAAGTGAAACCTGGTATTCCCAAGAGACTGGGAATGATGATCAAATAAAAGGGTTCCAAACTTATAGATCAGATAGAAAAAATAGGAATCAAGGGGGAACCGCAATATATGGGAAAGACCAAAAACAAGGAAAAATATATGAGAAATATAGTAACTCAGAATGTGAACTAATAGCGGTTAGAATTTGAATCTGAAAAATTGATGAACATAGTATATAGACCTCCTAATACTAAAGAGTTTGACTTAATAATTGAAAAATTGGATGATATATGTAGAAATCACAAGGACTGGACTATCTCCTATCTGGTGACTTCAACTTTCCTTTCGTAGAATGAAGACCGAAAAACGAATAGGAGATTGTGGTTTTTTGTACTTATACATATAAAAAAGAGGAGTAATAGTAGTGCAGAAGATAAGAGGCAATTTGAAAAGCTATTAGATATGCTACTAGAATACAACATTCAACAAATAAATCACCTGCCAACAAGAAAGGAAAATACTTTAGACCTAGTATTTGTGACGAGATGAATTATGTTAAAGAAATAATAGTTTATAATGCGAGTATTTTCAGACCATAATTTCATAGAATTAACAGTTCATTCCAAAGCAAGTGAATAGAGATAAGCAAGAAATGAAAAAGTGGGAAGGATATGGAAAATACAACTTGCTACAGTAAAAATATAAAATGGGTCAGAAATTAATGAAGAATTAAACAAAGATTGGATAACATTTTCGTAAGTGATGACATAAGGGTAAATACGGAGATATTATATAAAATATTGGAGAAAATAGTGGAAAAATATATACCGAAGAAGAAAAGTAAACATCATTCATGCATACCAAGAGACAGAAGGATCTTGTTCCAGAAAATCAGAAAGTGGAAAAAAGGTCTTGCAAAAGAAAAAAATGCATGGAAAGTTATAGAACTAAAAAGTAAGATAGAAAATGCAGAACAAAAGATTATACAACAAAGAAAATGAAAAACGGGACTTGGAAGAAAAAACCCTATTAAATATCAAAGCAAAACCCCAAAACTATTATACTCATATGCGAAGAAGATGAATAAAAGAAGAATAGAAATAGGCCCTCTGAGAATTGAAGGGAGATTAACGAATGAAAAAAAGGAAATTTGCAACATACTGGCAGAACGATATAAGAGAGAATTCACCCCTAGAATAGATAATGAAGATAATGATATAGAAGTAAGGGAAGAAAATAGTGAATATTTTAGCTGACATAGAAATTAATGAAGCTGATATTTGTGCAGGCAATTAATGAAATTAAAAATGGAGCTGCTGCAGGGCCGGATGGAGTCCCTGCTATTTTGTTAAAGAAAGTAGTTCATTCTATCGCAAAGCCACTTGCAATATTATTAAGACAAAGTGTAGATACAGGCAAGATTTATGATGAGCACAATTAGCATATATCACCCCTACTTTCAAAAGTGGATCAAGACTAGGGCAAGTAATTATAAGCCTGTGAGTCTAACATCACATATTATGAAAGTGTATGAAAGGGTAATGAAGAAAAATATTATGAAACATTTAATAAAAAATAATTTGTTTAATATAGGACAACACGGTTTCGTACCCGGAAAAAGTACACAAACCCAACTGTTAGTCCACCGTGAGCCAACTATATTCAAAAATATGAAAAGCGGAAATGAAACAGATGTGGTTTATTTAGACTTTGCAAAAGCTTTTGACAAAGTAGACCATAATATATTAGCAAAGAAAATTAGAAAACACAATATCGTAGATAAAGTAGAAGATGGTTAAAAGAATTTTTACACAAACAGAAAACAGATAGTTATTGCAAACGATGAGAAATCGGATGAAACCAAGGTAATATCCGGTGTGCCACAAGGTACGGTGCTAGCTGCAATATTGTTTGTTATTATGATTGAAGACATAGACAGTAATGTTAAGGATTCGGTAGTGAGTAGTTTCGCTGATGACACAAGAATAAGTAGAGAAAAAATTACTTGTGATGAAGATAGGAACGCTCTACAAAGAGACCTTAACAAAGTATATGATGGGCAGAGGTAAATAGGATGGTATTTAACTCTGATAAATTTGAATCAATAAACTATGGAGACAGAGAAGGAAAGCTATATGCATATAGGGGACCTAATAATGAGACAATCACAAATAAGGAAGCAGTTAAAGACCTTGGTGTGATGATGAATAGGAACATGTTATGCAATGATCAAATAGCAATTCTGTTGGCAAAATGTAAAGCAAAAATGGTGAATGTTGTTACGGCACTTCAAAACAAGAAAAGCTGAACACATGATTATGCTTTATAAAACATATGTTCGTAGTCCACTTGAATATTGCAATATGATATGGTACCCACACTATCAAAGGATATTGCACAAATAGAGAGTGTACAAAGGTCCTTTACAGCTAGAATAGAAGAAGTTAAGGACCTAGCTACTGGGAAGACTTCAATCCTTAAAATTATATAGTCTAGAAAGGAGAAGAAGAACGCTACATGATAATTCAGCATGGAAACAGATAGAAGGAATAACAGAAAATATCATGAAACTAAAATATCAGAAAGAGCAAGCAGAGGTAGATTAATAGTGCCCAAAACTATACCAGGAAAAATAAGGAAAGCACACAGGACATTAATCCACTACGCACCAGCATCGATAATGCAGCGTCTATTCAATGCGTTGCCAGCTCATCTGAGGAATATATCAGGAGTGAGCGTAGATGTGTTTAAGAATAAGCTCGACAAATATCTAAACTGCATCCCAGACCATCCAAGATTGGAAGATGCAAAATATACCGGAAGATGTACTAGCAACTCTCTGGTAGACATTAGAGGACGCCCCCTCACACTGAGGGACCTGGGCAACCCGAACGAACTGTAAGGTCTGTAAGGTCTGTAAGATCTTCCCCCCCCCCCCCCCCCCCCCCCCAGCCCCCACCACTTCACCACTGGAAAGTACCAGTACCACTATACATTCAACTAGAGTTAGCCAGGGGTTTGTACTGCGTTGAAACTTTTTCCAATTAAGCCACAAAATTTGGTCTGACGTTTTTTTTTCTTTCTCTTTTTTTACTTCCTATTCAAGTTCGGAATGTGCTTCGTTTCCTCTTAGGGGAACTGACGTGTTACCAGGTGTGGGTGACAGTAATAGGGAATTTCGAGGGTGGCCTGACGTAGGGCGCTCGTCCTTTGCGATTTTGTTTTTGTTTTTTGGTGGCGTTGTTTTCTGTATTATTATTATTATTATTATTATTAATTATTATTATTATTATTATTATTATTATTATTATATTAATCAGAAGATGAACCCTGTTCATATGGAACAAGCCCACCACAGCGGCCACTGACTTGAAACTCTAAAGATTTTGTGTTATATGATGGCAAACTGGCATTAAACTCCACATTCATATATAGCTTCGTCTGGCCAGTGAC
Organism: Macrobrachium nipponense; assembly: GCF_015104395.2. Lineage (NCBI taxonomy): Eukaryota > Metazoa > Arthropoda > Malacostraca > Decapoda > Palaemonidae > Macrobrachium > Macrobrachium nipponense. The sequence continues at coordinate 70,585,695 of NC_087215.1, read as the reverse complement.
CAACCTATACCTCTCTGCCGCCACTGGCCCTCATGCAGTATGTATGCAGAATGGAAGATACTTGCTCGGATGGTGACGGATCAGTATCAGATTAAAATAAATAAATAAATAAATAAGTTCAATAAAAAATTTAATGAATAAAAATAGATCAATTGGAGGGAAAAAAATTGGAGAACGACTATGTACGAAAGCACACATGTTTCGGAGTGTCACGCTAACCTCTTCAGTGCGGAGACATGAAAAGTTTAATGTTCCTAATGTATCCACAAATTTATCTCTGTATCTGCAGCAGATTCGGTGTTGTGTGTCTATGTGTGTGTGTGTAAGGGCAGTATAAAAAAGTTTTGCTCTTCCCTCGTTTGTACCAGTGTGTGTGTGTGTGTTTGTGTGTGTGTGTGTGTGTGTGGTAAGGGCAGTAAAAACAAGTTTGGCTCTCCCTTAAAGAGTAAACAGCTGGCCTTAAAGAGAATGATTTACAGAAGGTCCCCGTCCCAGCCGAGTTAATTGGAATACAGGGACCCCTTAAACTGCCGTACGGATGGCATGCAATGTCAGGAGACTTTTTTTTTTCTTCCCTTCTTTCTTTCTTTCTTTCTTTTATCGGAACTCTTGAACCTTGTTTGACCAGTTGACCGAAGGGGCGTTTTTGGGTAGGGTTTGGGGATGGGAAGGTGGAGGGTAGAGGGTGCCAAGGGATCAGTCATGTTTTGTTTGATTTGCTAACAGGGCTTTGACAAAGGGAGTTAATTCACAGAAGAAGAAAGGGGAGATGAGATGGGTTATATATATATATATATATATATATATATATATATATTATATATATATATATATATATATATATATATATATATATATATATATATATATATATATATATATATATATATATATATATATATATATATATATATATATATATATATATATATATATATATATATATATATATATATATATATATATATATATATATATATATATATATATATATATATATATATATAAGCTTGCCAGTGAATTCAAACGGAGGATGGAAGTAAATCATAGAAAATGAAGAGGCTGCTCCTGAATTCAAAGGGCGAAAGAACAGGTGAATTTAAACAAACAAGAGGATTAGCGATGAATCCTAACGAAGAAGAATATAGGAAGGCTTATGAATTCCAACAGCCTCTTAAAGAGTAAATTAAGTGGGAATTCAAACGAAGATGAGGGAAATTGAAATCATAAGAAGAAAATGAGCAAATTCAAACACAGAAGAAGGAGACCGATTCAGAAGAAGGAAAATGATGAGTAATTCAGATGGAGAAGATTGAAATGAAGGATGAATTCAAACGAAGATGAAGGGAAGTAAATTCACAAGAAGAAAATGAAGGAGAAAATGCCAACGAAGAAGAAGACGGGAGAGGGGGGAGGGGGGGGGGAGGGAGGGTGGGCGCAGGCGATTCAGAAGAAGAGAACGAATAAGGAAATCCAACGAGAGGAGCGAGATACATTGGAAAGGAGGACATGACGGATGATGATGATGAAGGGGGTAGAGTTGGGGGATGGGTGATGAAGGTGATGATAATGATGGATGGTGACGTCATGCAATTGTTTTCAGTGATTAATCTATTGCCTTGTTATGCATTGATTGCTTTCTATAAACTGGCGTCGTAATGTAAACAATTATCGGAGCCGATTAACGTATTTTTTCATGTGTTTTTTTTTTCGATGTGGTTCGTAAATATAATGAAATAAAATAATTAGTTTGATAATACTCTTTAAATAAATAAAATAATTTTAGTTTGATAATACTCTTTATAAATATATATATATATATATATATATATATATATATATATAATATATATATATATATATATAATATATTACCGTGGTCTTTTATTTTTATTATTATACTCTTTTTAAATGTATCAATTACCAGGTTTTGTAATTGGAAACGAATGAATTACCATTGGCACTTCTCTGGTTTGCTCTAATTTGAGAGAGAGAGAGAGAGAGAGAGAGAGAGAGAGAGAGAGAGAGAGAGGAACATGGCTCGTAAATGAGACTGAATAAAAGACGTAGTGAAGTAAGCAATTCGTTTAAAATAAAACATTTGTATCATTTTTCTCTATGATTTACAAATGAAAACAGAATTACTAATTAGCTATTTACGTTTTTTCTAGAGAGTTTTTAGAGAGAGAGAGAGAGAGAGAGAGAGAGAGAGAGAGAGAGAGAGAGCAATCTCACGAAGGCTGTGTATATGCCTAAGGCTCATTTGGAGACTGTAGTCCTGAATGGCAATAAAAGGCCATTAGCAGCCCCCATAAACCCTGGGCTTCGAGTGATAACAGATAGAATCGAGCCGTGTTTGTCGGGCTTTGGCGATGGTGGACCTGTGTCTAAGTGGGGGGGCGGGGGGGGGAAGACCTGTGAAGGGGGTGGGTGGCAGTTGAACGCCTCGATTTTAAGAGGGGAGGGAGAGGAGTAGGGGAAGGAAGGAGGGGGGAGGAGCTTCCGGCATCGGTACGAACGGAGATCATCCTGGGCCCAAGTTCGACTCTGTAGGGGATGTCATAGGGAGTTTTTTTTTTTTTTTTTTTTTTTTTTTTTTTTTTTTTTTTTTTTTTTTTTTTTTTTTATATGGGCGATCGTGTCATTCGCGTTCCGCCATTTTATCGTCTCGTTATGTCCCTTCTTCGCTGTGGGATTATATTATGGCTGGCTGTGTTCGGCTCTTAATTGGTTTAGGGAGACTGTGAATCTGAGACGTTTCGTGTTGGAGGGAGGCTAGACTGCATAGTTTGGTTGTCGTGATGTAAGTCTGTGCATTTCATTCGGATTTTATATATATATATATATATATATATATATATATATATATATATATATATATAAAGAGAGAGAGAGAGAGAGAGAGAGAGAGAGAGAATTTACGGGTCATTTTTGCTAAATATATATTTATTTGTAAGAGCCACAGTGGCCTCTTAACTTCTCGAATTCTTTGCGTTTTTTTTTTATATATATTTACCCTTGTTGCTACAAAGCCTTAAGATCCAAGTGCAAGAAATATGAAGAAATTATGACGTCTGCTAGCGGGAAACGAACCCGCGACATATATATATATATATATATATATATATATATATATATATATATATATATATATATATATATATATATATATATATATTATATATACATATATATTATCTATATATCTATATATATATATATATATATATATATATATAGTATATATATATATATATATATATATATTATATATATATTATTATTATATATATATCTATATATATATCTATACTATATAATATATATCTATATATATATCTATATATATATATCTATATATATATATATATATATATATACTATAATATATATAGATAGATATATATATATATATATATATATATATATATATATATATATATATATATATATATATATTTTAAATAAAAATAAAAAATGGATGATTAAGACAGCATCATATACCACTGAACAAATAAACCGTGCAATATTGCTCTTGGAATCATTACTGATGAAAAAAGAGAAGGATATATATATTTCACTAAACTCGAATGATCTATATGCTGTGATCCCCCCCCTTTTTTGTCCCCCCCCCCCCTCTTTATCTCTCTCTCTCTCTCTCTCTCTCGTCTCTCTCTCTCTCTCTCTCTCTTGACATTTATGGAGCGTGACCCCACACTGGGCACGGATTGAGAGAGCTATAGGTGGGCCCGTGCTTAGGACTAATTTTAATGACTGCGGCGGACCTCCCTGACGGAGTTCGTATTTCTTCCAAAGGGCGTCGTCCCAAGATTTGGAGTGGAAAGGGTTGTCTTGATTTTGTTTGCTATTTCATTCACTCTGTTTTACGGTGGTTCATTGTTGTTGTTTTAAATTCCTTAATTGGGTTTTATTACTGTTTCTGATATCATTATTATTATTATTATTATTATTATTATTATTATTATTATTATTATATTTTGGAAGGAGACCCTCTTAAACAAATTCTGCAATGTTATTCAACTGTATTATTATTATTATTTTTAATTTTTTATTATTATTATTATTATTATTATTATTATTATTATTATTATTATTATTAAGGAAGATTGAGACTCAATGTAAGATTAACGTAATTGTACATAAGTCCTGTTAACAATACTTGTTTAAAATATTGCCTACTTCTTTATTATTATTATTATTATTATTATTATTATTATTATTATTATTATTATTATTATTATTATTATTATATTGGTGGTTAAGCCGCCCTCTGCCATCACTGTAATAATGATAGTAATAATAAGTACTGTATTTTTTCAGATCTAGACCGTGTACAAACTCGATATGGTGTTAACAAAAGACATTATGAAAGTAATAAAATAATGAAAAATAACAATGACTTGGCAATCGTTTTAATAGCACTGACATTAAGCTTAAGACTGTCAGATACTTCTCATTGTAGTCTCTCTCTCTCTCTCTCTCTCTCTCTCTCTCTCTCTCTCTCTCTTCTCTCTCTCTCTCTCTCTCTCTCCTATACTCATTTTCATTTGGTTTCGTATTTTTCAGTAAGGTATGTTTGACTTGCTCTCTCTCTCTCTCTCTCTCTCTCTCTCTCTCTCTCTCTCTCTCTCTCTCTCTCTCTCTATATATATATATATATATATATATATATATATATATATATATATATATATACTTATTTCCATTTGTTTTCGTATGTTCCAGTAAGGTATATTTCTTTATACGGTTAGTGAAATGGTCTCTCTCTCTCTCTCTCTCTCTCTCTCTCTCTCTATATATATATATAATATATATATATATATATTATATATATATATATAATTATATATACTTATTTCCTTTCGTTTTCGTATGTTCCATTAATGTATATTTCTTATACGTTTATTGAAATGGTCTCTCTCTCTCTCTCTCTCTCTCTCTCTCTCTCTCTCTCTCTCTCTCTCTCTCTCTCTCTCTTCTGCTTCTCATTTCAGCTTCGTCATTCCATCTGTGAGTCTCTGTGTCACGCTATTCTTAAAGTGCAAGTTTACACATCCCCCATGTTTAATCTACCCTTTCTCTCTCTCTCCTCCCCCATTACGCTACCATTCTTTTATCCTAAACCCCTTTTCCTCCTCCCCCCTCCCGCACTTCCTACCCCTACATCCCCACCCCTCCCAACTCCCGATCTACCTGGTTCCTCGGGCGTGACCTTGAGGTAAAGTCAGTCTGTTGTTCGGGATCTGACGTCGTTCGGTCTTGGTGATCCAACGTTTGTTGTTTATGGCTCACTATTTACGATCTTAAACGTTAGTGCGAAACGTTGGCGTTGTTTGAGTCCGAACGTTATGACGAGACGTTTTTCCGCGGACTGAAGATGTAAGAACGAGCGTTTGAGGGAAGGAATCACGCCGAAGACGCAGTCGGTTGCAAGGATAAGGACAAGGCTCCTGTTCGAAAGCGTCGTCGTCGGTGTCTGCCGTTCTCTGTTCATCCCCCATTGTTCACGAAGTTTGGCTTTATTAAGCTGTGGTGGCTCCTTCTCTCTCTCTCCCCTCCATCCCTTGGCCCTTCCACGCCCGTCTCCTTCCAATTCCTCCCGTACGTCTGTGTGTCTGTGTAAGTCTGTTTTTTCATTGTTCTTGGGCTGCCCGGCGGTTACGTTCACCAGTTGTTCGCCTACCTCCTCTCCGGGTTCCTTCCATTCGTAAGGGTTCATAAGGGCAGATGGCGGCGGATCATCTATCTCTATCTGGCGTCCCGGAGAACCTGTGAAAAAGAATCCTGCCAGGAGGCGTCCTAAGCAAGGTCCCTTCCTTCGGACCTTGGTCCTAAGACAACAAGGAGGCCACAGGAGTGGTGCTCATGTGCCTCGAGATGCCGTTGATTGAGACATTAAGACATGAGGAAACAAACGGGGCCCGACTGCGGGGAGGCTGAAATGTTAATGAAGCGAGAGCGTGTCTTGATTTATAGGGACTGTTATCATACACTTGGCAGGTGGTGGTGGTAGTGGTAGTACGTTGTTTTGCATTCGTCGCGCTTAAGGAGAGTTGTCTTAACTTTACGTCACTGTCGTTTTGTGGCTTGTCTTTTTGTTTCAGTTGTAGCACTGTTTACACATAGAAGCGTGAGGACTTTGTATAATTCTAGCATTGTTTAAAAAAAAAACATATGGAGGTTATGTTTTTTGTTTTTATCTGTTTGATTGTATTTTGGGTAGCGGTATTATGCTAAAACAATCGTCTATGAACGTCCAAATTATTATTATTATTATTATTATTATTATTATTATTATTATTATTATTATTATTATTATTATTATACCTGTTGATAACTATTATTTGCTGCTGTTACCTTTCAATTAACAAACTCAGTCAGATTACATTCACACTGACACTGCTGTTAAATTTGAATTATCAGGTACAGACACTGCTGTTAACTTCGAATTAACAGCCTCAGACATTGCTGTTAACTTTGAAATAACAGCCTTAGACAATGCTGTTAACTTTGAAATAACAGCCTTAGACAATGCTGTTAACTTTGAAATGACCGCCTCAGACGCTGCTGTTAACTTTGAAATGACAGCCTTAGACACTGCTGTTAACTTTGAATCAACAGCTTCAGTCAGAGTACATACACTCGCACAGGCACTGCTGTTAACTGTGAAACAACATCCTCAGTGAGGCACCTTAGCAGACAAACAAAAAACTCACGCAGACGAATTCATAACCCAGCACAAGAGAGCGATCAGACAGACTCGGTAACCCACAAAGTCTAGGTCCGAAGGGACCATCATCATCCTAACTGTTCCCAGTTAAGAAAAAAAAAAAAAAAAAAGTTAACGCCTTGAGAAGTTATTTGCATACGACAACATTGTATCCCCGAGGGAGACAGGCTCTCCCATTCTGGGGTTTTGTTCTAGACGTAAATGCACGCGATAACGCTTGAGACACATTTTATATATATATGTATATATAAGTATATACATATACATATATATATATATATATATATATATATATATATATATATATATATATATATATATATGTGTGTATGTATGTATGTTATTTACATATAACTATTGTGTGTGCGTGGGTGCAGAATTTACTATAACGAGAGAGGTAGCATGTCAGAAAGACTTTCCTCAATAGATGCATATTGACTTTTCTTTATAAATAAATATTCTTGTACTGTGAAAAAAAAAAATCCACATTTCTTATTCATAACACGGGACGACAAAACGCCCGACTCCTTCATGAGAGAGGAGCAATTGCCAGGGTAGGTCTCACGAGTCACGACTAGCTCGCGAGGAAACCAGCAGGGGCATTTAGCCAGCAGGTCGGATGAGGGCGTCTGACTGACGACGGGGTGTGAGCAATGAAGTGGGCGGGTTTTGAGTCGTGTGACATTTGATTTTTTCTTGTCAGCAGCGTTTAGTTGTTGGCTATTTTTTTTATACTATATTTGTATGTATATAGGTTTAATTCGTGTATTTTCTTTGAATTTTCTTTTTCATGTACCATTTGTTGGTATTAGTATTGTTAAGTATCTTATTGGATATTAGTATTTTTATATATTTTTATCGGTTATTTTTTTTATTTCTTATGTATAGGTTTCAGTGGGGAATTTCCGTTGTATTATCTTCATGTAGTATATGTTGATAACAGCATTTTGAGATATATTTATTGGTTATTTGTTTACGTCTTTTTGTGTTTTTAGATTTAAGTTGGGAATTTCCATAACATTTTCTTCGTTTACCATTTGGTGTTATCAGTATATCTTTAAAACTCTTCATTTCATTAATTTCCGTGTCAGCGATGAGTGACTTCCTAAGTCCCAGCGTTTTGACTTTGGCCTGGATCATACATCATACTCTATCCGACACGTACAAAAGATCCAGGATTAATCCTGCAAAAGATCCATGCATACTCATACTTGCCGGTTGGCAGTTTATAAAATAATAATGGCATTCCAGTCTTCACTTCCCTTGTCATATCTCCTGACGAATGCGTCTTATTTTTAATAATGCAGCTGAGTGCCACGTCTCTGTGGCGATGCGGCGGTGTTCGTCCTAAGAAACCTAAGCAGGTGATTGTTTGGAACACCTGGGCTTTTGGGACGTTTAAGGATGCAGTGAGCATCCATCGCGGCTTATAGCGTGGCGGCAGCTCTCCAATACTTAATGATCTCGTATCTTCTGTGGGATGATACAAGTTTTTTTTTTTTGTTTTTTTTTTTTTTTATGGGGTTTGTTTCAGTTTTTTTTTTTCGTGTGGGACTGGTTGGTACTAATACAATAGTTTTTTATTTTTATTTAGTGGTTCGTTATATTGTATGGGGTTAGGTTCAGTGTAAGTAGTTTCATTTGTGGAACATCCTTGCTACAAAGTTTTTTTTTTTTTTATTTATTTATTGGTTCGTTATATTTTATTGGGCATGTTTCAGCGTGTCTTTTTTTTTTATTTTTTTTTTTTTTGTACATAGGGCCGGTTGCTAGAATAGCATTTTTATTTCTTTTTATTGGTTCATTTTATTGTATGGGACTTGTTTCAGCGTAAATGTTTCTGTGTGTGTGTGTGCGTGTTTTGTATTTTTTTGTGTGGGGGGGGGGGGGGCGGCGGGAGACTGCTTTCAGTTTAGGAAGCTTTGTGCTTGCTTGCACAGAGTTTGTTTCAATGTATTCGTTATAGAATACATAGAATTCGTTTTAGAATGGGGAAATTGTTCCATTACGAGGTATTCGTTTCAGTCTGGTCTACCCCAATGAGATTATAGAGCACGAGATCAGCATTTGATTTTTCGTTCCTCGTTATATATATATATATATATATATATATATATATATATATATATATATATATATATATATATATATATATATATAAATTCATCACTTAAATTTTCAGTGCATAAGTTTTACTTATTGTAAAGACTCACTCTTTATTAAAAGTTGTCTGTGTGATTAGATGCTCTCATCTCTCTCTCTCTCTCTCTCTCTCTCTCTCTCTCTCTCTCTCTCGCTCTCTCTCTCTCTCTCTCATATAGATATATATATATATATATATATATATATATATATATATATATAATATATATATATATATATATATATATATATATATATATATATATGTTTGTATGTGTGTGTGTATATATAACTGAATCACGAAAGTTTGCAATGTGATATATATATATATATATATATATATATATATATATATATATACTATATATATATCTATATGATATATATATAGGTGTGTATATGTGTGTGTATTCAAGAGATATTTTAACTGATGGAATAGAACAGAGTGATGAGAAGGTATTTAAGAAGCAATGCATAACGGAGGAAGCTCCAGCAAAATAGCAGCCGTTATATCGAAGAAGAATGAAGAGCAGAGAGAGGAGGAGGCGCGCGGAGCGAGGAGGAGATCGAGAGAGAGAGAAGAGGAGAGAGAAGCAAAGCAGAAGCAGAAGCAGGTCGGACGCCAGCGAAACCCATTAATACACGTTTATACGCTCCGGCAGTTCTTGCACACACAAAGCGACGCCACAGCTGCAGTAATTTTACGGGCCGGAGAGGGTGTTGATGAGGGCCAAAGAACGCCCCACGAAAAATCGAACGAGAGAGGAGCGAGAGAGAGAGAGAGAGGAAAGCGCAGCTGATCATTTTTTTCCCCTCGCCTCTTTTTTTTTTCTTTCTTTTTTTTTTCTTTCGCGAGAGGCGAGGAAACGATAATGGTGGGGGGGAAAAGAAGAGGAAATTTAAAACAGGTTGTTGCTGGTGGTGGAGAATTTGGAATTGTGTTGAAAATAGGCAATAAAATGTGATTTAAAGAATATAAGAGAGAGGGAGAGAGAGAGAGTTTTGGTGGAAAACGATGGTGTTGGGGAAAGAGGTTGGGTAGTAATTTGCGGGGGGGGGGGGGGGGGGTATTAAGAAAAACTAGTAGGGAAACGATGGTATTGGTGAAAGAGGTTGGGCAGTAATTGGGGGGGAGGTTTTAAAAAAAAAGTAGTAATGTAGAACAGGTTGTTACTGAAAATAGGCAATAAAATGTGACCCAAACGAGAGAAAGCGATGCTGTTTGGTAATGGAAAAGGATAGAGAAAAAGAGGTTAGACAACAGATCTGGGTCGGAAAATGCGGAACAACAGATGGTGGAAGATGTAGGGGGTTGGGTTTGGTTGGGGACGTGAAAATAATAGTGATGGTGAAAAATAGGCAGAGGAAAAAAGTCATAGGAAAATGAAATGTTCGCTGGCAACTTGTAGCAGGCGATGTAGTTGTTGTTTTGGAGTCGTAGTTGTTTCTGTACAATTTCATGCGGTAGAATTTATTATTGAATATTGCTGAGAATTTTGATTTTAACTCTTCTTCTTTTCTTTTTTCATAAAATACCGACCATTTCGGCACAGTGATATGCATTGTAATCTCTCTCTCTCTCTCTCTCTCTCTCTCTCTCTCTCTCTCTCTCTCTCTCTCTCTCTCTCCAAGAATGATGGAAATACTAGATATAACACTGATCCATCTGTCTGTGTTTCCTCCCTCCTCCCTTTAAGACCCACCGTCATCCCCCCTCCCCAATGGGTGGAAGTGAAACGTAGGTAAAAAATAGAACACACTAAAAAGAATGAGTGGAGAGAAATAAAAGAAATGCTGTGCTATTTAACTGCCTCTTCATTTCCTTGCATAGGATTCCCTGCATGGGAGGGCGGAAAAAAAACTTGAAAATGATAGAAGAAAAAAATGATGTAGTTAGCAGTTCATAAAACGAAGTCGATCTTGTTAAAGGGAAATAAAATATCAGGGGTCGTTCTTAACGACTATGTTGGGGTCGTCCACAACTTCCATTGGAGATGAAGATGAAGATGGTGGTGATGAAGAAAATGAGTGTGATATTCGAAATGGTGATGATTTTGATGAGTGGTCGTCTGAAGGTTTACGATGAAATAATTGGAAGGTTTTTCGTACTCGCCTTTTATCGAGGAATGGAAATTGTGGAAGTTTGGAACGAAAATTGGGTTGTGGTTACGTATTTGTAACCTTCGCTCTCTTTCTCAACACACACTAGCATTCTTTACTGCTCATAGTTCCTCGTTGGACGAGTGGTTTTCGCGCTCGGCTACCAATCCGGTGGTCCGAAGTTCGATTCTCGGCTCGGCCAACGTGGAATCAGAGGAATTTATTTTTGGTGATAGAAATTCGTTTCTCGATATAAAGTGGTTCGGATCCCACAATAAGCTGTATGTCCCGTTGCTAGGTGACCAATTGGTTCCTAGCCACGTAAAAAATATCTAATCCTTAGGGCCAGCCCTAGGAGAGCCGTTAATCAGCTCAGTGGTCTGGTAGAACTAAGATATACTTAACTTTTTACTGCTTAGATCAGTGTGCCCTATATGCTTCTCAATTCCGGAGGCGTGATCGGTATGGTCTTGGCCTGCCACCTCGGTGGCCGCGAGTTCGACTCTCGGATATTCCATTGAGGTGTGAGAGATGCGTATTTCTGGTGATAGAAGTTCACTCTCGACGTGGTTCGGAAGTCACGTAAAGCCGTTGGTCCCGTTGCTGAATAACCACTGGTTCCATGCAACGAAAAAACACTATACAAACAGACAAACAAACAAACCGCTGAACTGTGGAACAGCCTCCCTAAGAGTGTTATTCAATTGGAACTAGAGGAGTTCAGGCGGAGATGCAAAGCATTCCTGCCCTAATACAAGTCCTCTCGTTAAACTTTAGTAGTTTAATGAGATTTATATTTTACTTATTTATTTGTCAATTTTTCTGTTTTTCTGATAGCCGATCTCTTTCTGTATTCAACATAACTGTTACTACTTTCGAATGAGCACCATATTCTATGGAAGCTGGAATTTCAAGTCAATGTCCCCTGTGTGCTGCTTGTTATATGCGAATAGGGTCCACCTTTTGAATAATAATATTAATAAGAGCTCAACAAAAGCTTTCGGTCTCTTGGAGGAAAATCAGTCGGATAGAAAGCCGAACGGACAAGACCCACACACATCACACCGCATCGTTTTTAAGATAATCCACCAACCCTCGAGCCAGTTCTGTCTTTCATGATAATTCTCAGGATTTAGTAGTGGGTGGACGCGGCAAGGGTGCGTCTAAAGTCTCTTGGCCGAGGTCTGAATCATCCACGACAGATGAAAGAGAGAACTGCAGCTGGATCATCTTCTGGCTCAGCGCCGTGCAATGAGTGTACCTCCTCCACTTGCCTCCTCCACCCAGCAGTGCAACGCAGGACTTGGGAAATATGG
>NC_087215.1:70560886-70565886 GCF_015104395.2 Macrobrachium nipponense | reverse complement strand
CCAGAGTTAAGCTTTAAAAGAACATTATTTTTCAACCTTGGCATTATTGCAGTTCTTATCACCTTTCCGTAGTGTTTTTGTAGCAGACGATGTCTTTGTTTATCCGAAAAATAATCCCGTTAATACTTTTTTCCTTTTTTTTAAGTAATTACTGGTAAAAGTCACATTAAGTGTCCTTGCTTCATATGAGGTCGCTCGTGCCATTTGTCACGTGAGGTAGTATAATGGCTAGACTGCTTGCCTTTGTTTGTGTGTATGTTTGGAGGGATAGATGTGTTTCTTGTCTGAATGTCTAGAGAGAGAGAGAGAGAGAGAGAGAGAGAGAGAGAGGGATTGATGATCCTCAAAGCCTCCCGTAGGATTCGGCTCTGCGGGAACCTCCTGCCTCCACAGGTAGAACGAAGGACAGCAGCGGTTACGGCTGTCTTGAACTCGGCAGGGCGCCCAGTCATTAGGAGCTGAAAACATTTTTTTCTCAGGTTGACAGAGCAAGGGTATGTGTTATAGTCTCTCTCTCTCTCTCTCTCTCTCTCTCTCTCTCTCTCTCTCTCTCTCTCTCTCTCATTTATTTATTTATATTTGCTTTGGCTTCGTGTTTTCCAATAGATTATTTTCCTTTGCAATGTAGATTTACGTGTATTAATGAATGCCATCGGCATAATGTACGTGGTATATTTTTTCGTATAAATATAGATTGATAAGATTGTCTCTAAGATTAATAAAAAAAAAATTCTTCTTATACAGCATTCCCGGTCTTAATAAGTTTCAAAATCAGGTCGTGTCAGTACGGAGATGGTCATTGTATCTTTTCTTATGTACCGAGTGATCTTGTGAATGAATACTGGTCTTGCTTATGGTAATATTTATTTATTTATATGCATTTTTTCTTAAAAGTGCTTTTTTAAAGAACACACAAATTATATTGTCTGGCAGATCACTTTTAAAACGAACTTCTAATGAGCAGTAGTTAGTTAAGTTTATTATATTGGTTTTTTAATTTTTTAGGCTATTGATATAGTAATTTATCTGGAGAGTATTTTAATTGAAGTAAGATCTTCTATAGTAATCCTAGGTAAGTTATCCCACGAACAATTAAATTCAATTTCTCTCTATTGCTCTTTATAGGGTAAAGATATAAAACCTTTTCACGTTCTGTTTACAGATTTACATTAACCCTATTTTTCAATTGAAATTTTGGCATATGAATTCCACTAATCCACCATCCTAAATAAAATATAGTAGAAAATTGCATAATCTCCCTTCATAGATTTGCATTAAGCCTTTCCTCCAAGGCGTGTAGGAAGCCGCTGCTGGGAGGTAAAAACCACAGGAGTGTTAAGAAGTCCTTTAATTGTCATCTGTCGATGCCATTTTACCCTAAAGAGCGTTGTTCGGCAGTCTGTTTTTTTTTTCTTCTTGCTTCTTCTGGGGGGACCCAACTAATGAGAAGGTAAAAACCTCGTTCTGCTTTCCGGGGGTCCTTCTTGAAGGCCCACCAGCATTGCTGACCAGCCCAAGGTCCAAAGAGCACTGGACCAGCCAACACTCCGAAATCGGTGTGGTGTCTTCAGGAAGACACTTGGACGAAAAGGTTGGGTGTCGTGTATAGTATGTAGACCTTGGGTTTGATTAGACTCGAAGAGGATTCCGTGAGTCTGAAGGATTTGTATTTGAAGGAAGTAATTTCATACGTCGAGAGAGAGAGAGAGAGAGAGAGAGAGGAGAGAGAGAGAGAGGAGAGAGAGAGAGAGAAATTGGGAATATTCCTAGATTTGTCCCCTTGAAACCGGAATTAAAGCTGTGGGCCTTCGATTTCCCTCGGGGTCCTTGCGAGGCGATTAGAGAAGGAGGCCCTGGGGGATTATCCGGGATTCAGTTCCAGTTTTATTGGCTGTTGACTTTCCCGGGTCACTGTCGATAAACCAAAAGTTAATAAAGATATATTCTGTTCATATTCCGTATGGTATAGGTCCCGCTACTCTGGCATTTTGATGTTAATAAAATAGGATAACTATAGAAAATAGCATATTTTATGTCCTGTGTCGAGAAGATATGATGATTCCTGAGAAGTCGTATTCTGTGTAAGATAACAGTCGACAAAACTTTTGGTATAATCATAACTTCTAGCAGATAGTTCCTCGTTGGACGAGTGGTTTGCGTGCTCTCCTACCGATTCGGTAGTACCCGAGTTCGATTTCCCGCTCTGCATATGTGGAGTCATAGAAATTTGTTTCTGGTCATTAGAAATTAATTTCTCGAGATCATGTGGTCCCCGTTGCTAGGTGGCCAATTGGTCCCTAGACACGTGAAAATATCTAATCCTTCGGGCCAGCCCCAGGAGAGCTGTTAATCAGCTCAGTGGTCTGGTTAAACTAAGGTAGACTTCTTCTTCTCTATCAGATAACAGGTCCAAGAATTAATTGAGTGTCAGTTCACTTAGCATTTATGCATTGTCTCTCTAGCTAATTATGGTCTAATATATTCCAACTGAGGCATGTCAGTCATGTCAGTCCTTATATAGTCTGGGAATGACCTAACTTGACCTAACCATATATTTCGGTTGAAGTGGTCCTAAAACTTGCTGCCTAAGTTTTCTCTCCTTTCATAGTCAGACGTTGCAAGGATTAATGATAGTTTATATTGTAGTGAAAGACCATTGAAGGTGATATTTGTTTTTTTATAGTAAGTGTGCAAATGGTTAAGCTTATTATTATTTATATTATGTTTATCTCCCCTCCCCCACCCCCGGCTCTCGTTACTTCTTGTGGGTTGATGGGTGACTGTTATCCGGTCGTTACTGGTGTGACCCAGGGTGACCTCCAATGTTGTGATGCCATCGTCTTAGATCAAATAAAACCATCACTCTTGTAGGTTGATGAGTGACTGTGATCAGGTCAGAGGTTCAGTGTTACTTGAGAATTGATGAACAGTAGTTGATAAAAACTTAAATAAAAAAAATTTTCTTACTCATATGACCTGAATTGACCTCTACTGTTGTAAGGCCATCTTATTAAAGTAAAGTGGGTGACTATTATCCAGTCAAAGGTCCTGTTAGTAGCTCTTTACTTCAGAATTGATGAACGGTAGTAGTGGATAAAAAAAAGGTATGACCTAATTTGACCTCTGGAGTTGTGACGCCAGGCTATTGAAGTGAAGTCTTTGTCGACATAAGTACTCCCAGTTCATTCATTCCCTTCCTTCGTCGACTCCCACCAACTTTTACGAACTGCGACTGGATTATGAGCAATTGGGACAAACCTCGGAATGGTTCCTGGAGATAAGACTCGAAGTTAAAGGTCCTCCCCGAGGAAGTTTCCTCGAAGAAGTTTCCTTGAAGTTCCCTTATTAGGCCGCGAGAGAGAGGAAACTTCAGCGGCGCCAGAAAGTTACTCAAACGATGTTTTACTAAAAGGGAGTTTGGGTCATCTCGCATGTTTGCTTGGAACGCGTCTGAGGGAGGTTTATGAAAGCTTTCGAAGACTAGATGTTGTGTATAATAAAGCCTTTTGGTGGTTGTTGCGATTTGGAAAATAATGATATGGCCCCTTTGTCCGCACGGGCTCTTGCACCCAAATTATATGTAACTTGAAGTGTTTCTCTTTATAATTTGCCAAGATGCGTAGGAAGGTTTATTAAACTCTGGGAAAGCTGAATTTCCCCTTTTCCAGCACGGACTCTTGCGTCCAAATTATATGTAACTTGAAGTGAAGTGTTTCTCTTTCTAATTTGCCAAGACGCGTAGCGGGCTCTTGCCCCTAAAGCGGGGGAATTAGGTTTTTAGTTATGGATTTAATAACAAAGTTGGTTTCACGTTGTTTTTTGTGGGGGTGGCGAGACCAAAGCCTCTTATAGAATGAAGATTATTATTTGCCGAGGGAACCGATGATGAAAAATGAAAGGAAAAAACGACAGGTATTTGTGTCATTTCTACCGATCACTGGAAGTTGATGAATGAACGAATTTAAAGCATCTCTCTCTCTCTCTCTCTCTCTCTCTCTCTCTCTCTCTCTCTCTCTCTCTCTCTCTCTCTCTCTCTTTTCTTCTTCTTTTTCTTCTTTAAGTTCAATAAATATAGCAATTCCTTCTCTCAGGTAAGGAGACAGTTGATATTACCATAAATTCTGGTTTCCATATTTTTTAATTCATCTAATTATTGTTTAATTCATCTAATTATTGTATAGTTATTTATTCAGTTATCTTATAGTTATGGGTGTGTGTTTGTTCACAGTCTCGTGGTCTTAAGATTGATAGGTGTGAATGTGTGTAATGATGATAAATACTACGTCTGCCTTTGTTATTTATATGTTTATTTAGTTTCCGGTATCATTGTGGCCACAAAGTCACGGACCTGAGTGACCTTCAGTTCACTTCTGGAGTCACGTGCAGCTGCCGAAGATTTTTAATGATATTTAATATTTAGGATCATTCATTATCTTCAGCCCAAGATTAATCCTTTTTTACATTTATGAATTCCGATAAGCAATTATCCTTTAGGTCGTCTGCATTGCTTCGCCTTTTGGCGTTTGTGTGTAGGACAAACAAAAGGCCTTAATTAAGAGCCGATCCCCGGGTTCTTTCTCCGCACCTTCTCAAGCGTTCCCATTTTTTTTTTTTATCCTATTCCTTCTCTTCGTCTCCCTCGTTTTGGTCCCATTCATCTCCTCTCCTTGTCTGGCTGTCTGTCCCTCGCGTTCTTTGTCCCGTTCTGTTTTTTTTGTTTTTTTTGCGTGTTTCATATTTCATCGCCAGGTGGCTCCACCTTCGCGTCACTCCCTTAGGATTAAGAGCCCCCCCCCCCCCTCTCTCTCTCTCTCTCTCTCTCTCTCTCTCTCTCTCTCTCTCTCTCTGTATATGTATACACACACATATACGTATATATACCATTATTATTCATTGCATATGATTTTGCTGACATTTGAATTGAGGCATACTCTCTCTCTCTCTCTCTCTCTCCCTCTCTCTCTCTCTCTCTCTTCGCAACGTCCGTTTATCCTCCTGTC
>NC_087215.1:70538386-70555886 GCF_015104395.2 Macrobrachium nipponense | reverse complement strand
CATTCCTTTTACTGTCCCTCCGTTCATTTTATCTTTCTTTCTGTTTTGCTGTCCACTCTCTCCTGACTATTGTTTCATAACGCAACTGCTTTGAGGTCTTTCTCCTGTTACACCTTTCAAACCTTCTTACTATCAAAGGGAAATTGATCGTATGAGTTAAATAAACAATAACATGAACGTAAGTTTAAGGAAATTCGTTGTAATGGAAAATTGTCGCTTAAAAACACTGGATAAATGTATAAAACCCCTTTCGGTTATTAGTTATAGCAGTATAAGGTTAGATGAAGAAATTCGTCGTCTGTGAATCAAATAACAAACGATAACACGAATGATTGCTCAACGAAATTCGATGATATCGAAATTTCTCTCTTAAAAATATGGGAAAAAAATTGATAAAGTCGGTTTGTAAACGAAACCAAATATCGGCGGACAGTTAAACCAGCCTTGGGGTGATGACCCTTTGGTTAGACCCTCCTTCCATAACACGCTCGGCAGGGGGTCTTCAAAAAACTCCTACCGCTTAATGGGTGTCATGAAATGGTGAAAACCCTTGCGTCTGTAAGGGCGAATTTAGATGTATCAATTAGAGTGGTTTTCGACCTTAGGGAGTCAGTCGCGAAGCCTGGTGGTGGTTCTACCTTTTGCTCCAAGAGCTGCCTTTGGTTCGTCACGTCTTCGTCAGCGAATTCGTACGAACGCCGTTAGGGTTTCTGTTATTATTTTATTTGGGATTTTTTTTGTTGTATGTGAAATGAGAATACATAATTATTCACTTCTATATTATATAATTTATGTTAATTGCCAGTGGGTTTTCGTATAGTTTGTAAAATTTTAATGCAGTCGGGCGCACACACACATACATACATATATACACACACACACACTATATATATATATATATATATATATATATATATATATATATATATATATATATATATATATATATATATATATTGAGACGGGGGGGGGGGGGGGCGGATGTTGCGTGCATTTAATGTCATTTTTGTAATTGTTTCAAATAAAACCGAAAGTAATGAGATTCATGCATGTGCCCACTAACATTTTGTATAATGAAATTTAACTGGAATGTATCCTCCAAGAGAGAGAGAGAGAGAGAGAGAGAGAGAGAGAGAGAGAGAGATTATATATATAAATAGTGCGGCGGAAGTCATTAAATCCCATTTTTGTCCGAGGCGAATTTTATAAGAATTTTGATTTTGTCCTTTTCTTTGATAGAGGTTTCCTTCGGTAACCTCCCTGGTATAAATTTTTATTATGTATATTTTCTGGCGTATATTTTCTGAAGTATATTTTCTTCCTCGAGGATATCCTCGGGTAAGCAAACATTAATTACCTGCTGGGAACCAAAACTCCTACGGATATTCTTTCCCTTGGTTCATCTCCTTGGAGATCGAGGAATGGTTTTCGGCTTTTTGTGGCTTTTCTAGTTTATTATTATTATTATTATTATTATTATTATTATTATTATTATTATTATTATTATTATTAAGTTCTGATCTATATTGCAGTTTTTTAGAGCTTTACCTATTATTACTGTTTGATTTTCGTTTTTGTTTAAATCACTTAATATTTGTATTTGCTTTATTTTATTTTTATTTTATTTCATTATAAAATATTAAATTTATTACCGTTACAAATATTTAATTGCTTCATCTGGTGGCTGGAATTGTTAAAAAACATTAAGATGGCCAACAGATGACTACGCAACTGCGCTGAAAAAAAAAATATATATATAAAAAAGTATATTTAAAATTCATAATGACTCTATCTCGTAAGTTGGTGGGAAGTGTTCTTTAATGAAATCATCTGCTCCTGTGGTTTTTCACGCTGTTTTGAACACCTTGAGAGGTCACCTCAGGTAATCAGGTCCATCTCTCTCCCTTGACCAAAGGTCGGAGGTCAAGGCGAAAGTGATTAGGTGTTTACAAGATTGAATTCTCCGTAACGTTTATAATAACGTTTTCCCCGGGGGGGGGGGGGGATGGGGGGGGGGGGGTATAGGGGGGTTGGGAGTTGCTTCTTATCTTATGAATATTATAACAGTATAGGTATTTAGTGGGAACGATAACTTTTGTTTTTAAGCCTCGTGGTTTAGAATGTCTTATTTTTTTTTCTTCTTTTTTTACCTTCAGTTGTATGTTTTTATGATTGCAAATTCGGTGTAGTAGTTTGAAATCACGACACACAAATACACCGTACTGACACACATATATACACGTATCTTTTTTTTACCTTCGGTTGTATATTTTTATGACTACGAATTCGGTGTAGCAGTTTGAAATCACGACACACAAATACAGCGTACAGACACACTTATACATTTGTCTTTATTTATTTTATTTATTTTTTTTTTTTTTACATTCAGTTGTATGTTTTTATGATTGCGAATTCGGTGTAGTAGTTTGAAATCACGACACATACACCGTACAGACATATATACTCGTCTTTTTTTTTTTTTTTTTTTTTTTTTTTTTACCTTCATTTGTATGATTTTATTAATGCGAATTCGATGCTGTAGTGTGAAATCACCACACACAAATACACCGTACAAACACACACATATTCTATACACGCGTGTGTGTCTGATGTTCATTTGACCTTAAAGTGTGTATTATAAATAGTCCTCACAAGCATATATAAGCAAACATACAACTTGTAGACGCACATTATAAGTGTACATTCAAACGCGTACACATTGTGAGTAATGTTGAGTATTTCTTTATACTGACCCGGAGCCACTTGATAATACCCGACGTATATTTACGACTCCTGAAGTGTTTTCCAATTTGTGCCCGATTCGCCCGGACAAAGGATCTACTGTAGTGCCCGAGTGAAAGGTATTGTGCTCGAGGCAGGGCCAGCAGGTCCTTGTGGGACCGAGGTCTAAAGAATTATTCATTAGGACAGGTCAGGTTAGGTCTTGTCGGGGGGCTGGGATAATAGAGTTGTTTGGGCGTCCAAGAGCAGCTGTCATTGGGAGGAGGGTCACTTCGGGTGTTGTTGGAGATTTTTGTGTGTCTCTCTCTCTCTCTCTCTCTCTCTCTCTCTCTCTCTCTCTCTCTCTCTCTCTCTCAGACATAAAATTCAATAGGCCTCTATTGACTTTTTCAGTGGATTACGAAGGATATATATATATATATATATATATATATATATATATATATATATATATGTATATATATATATATATATATATATATATATATATATATATATATATATATATATATATAACCAGGGAGTAAGGGCGAACTCAGCGCACATCACATTCTCATCCAGATCAAGGGCAGGAATTCAGAAGGAGAAGACGCAGTATCTGTTTATTCCAAGCTTTCGTGATTCATAATCACATCATCAGGGTTGATTGTGTGTGTTAACATATATGAAAATATATCAATTCAGAGGTAATAATTTTATGCATACATATATGTGTTAACATATAATTATGAAAACATATCAATTCTGAGGTAGGGCGAATTAGATGCTAAAGGACATTCGTAGCTTAATGCTGGTATATGAATCACGTTGATGTGGTAATATTCACGAGAGAGAGAGAGAGAGAGAGAGAGAGAGAGAGAGAGAGAGAGAGAGAGAGAGTAGAATCTTGTTTGTGTAAGGGAGGGCGAGGGTGGCTTTTGGGCGACTCTTATCTCCAAGTGTCAAGTGCTTCCCACACATTGATATCTGTCGGTACAAGGCAATTGCCTGGTCGTAATGATAACGGTGTTATGTACCCGATTGCAAGTACGTTTCCTCTTTTTTTTTTTTTAGGGGGGGGGGGGGGAGGGGGGGGGGCGGGGGGGAGAAGCATTTAACCTACTCTGTTCTCTTGTCAAATATGAGATTTTAGTTGCATTCTTTCTAAGAAAGTTGATTAAGTTGGCTTTCGTTTTTGTGATACAGTTTTCTTTGACATAACTTATAATATGAGCGATGTTGACGGCATTCCTGGTGTTAATGTTATTGTTATCAATAATGATAATAATAATAATATTGACACGTTTTTTCTTTATACGAATGAAATTCTCTCTCTCTCTCTCTCTCTCTCTCTCTCTCTCTCTCTCTCTCTCTCTCTCTCTCTCTCTCAATAATGATAATAATAATAATACTGACAGATATTATGAGAATGACCAGTGTAAATTGTAAATAAAGATTTTAGGTATAATATGATATTGTGAGATATGTTCTTTGCTTTTGTTATCAATATTTCATTTTTTTTGTAGATTATATATATATATATATTATATATATATATATATATGTGTGTGTGTGTGTGTGTGTGTGTGTGTGTGTCCGTCCGTGTGTCTCCGTCCGTAACCCCTTCCCCGCCACCAACTTCTTTGTCTTCCTCCCAGCCGAAATCTTTTTAGGCCCGGGTGTTGATGGATCCCTAATGATGATTGACACCTAGTGACGTCTAGTGGAGAGAGTTGACACTGATAGCTGAACGACGCGGCGATGATAATCGAGAGAGAGAGAGAGAGAGAGAGAGAGAGAGAGAGAGAGAGAATGAAGAAAATCTCCCAGAGTTGTAGTTCCAGTTTTATGCATCGTTTCTTGTACTTTTGGTGTACAAACGGTGAGGTAATTGTACTTTTGTTCGGCCGCAGTGACACTTGATGAAAGGAATATCATGGTTGTCAGCGAATGAACCCTCCTCTAAGAACTCGTAGACGACAAAGCCAGGCAGTACACCCGAGAAAAACAAAAACCAGGAAGAAAAACCATAGCTTAAATACCGCACGTCACCTTCGCTCAAGTTGACGCTGTGATGTGCGAGTCAGCGCCATCTATTGCTTAGGTGTGAAGCGGAGCAGCTGTCACTTATTTATTTTCCTCCATAGTATATATTTTCCTATGGAGCGAAGAGTGACGAGAGCAATCGCATCTTCTCTCCTCGTTTACATCGCAAGCGATCCCGGATGGAAAACGATTAATGTAATTGTTTGATTTGGATGTTTGGGAGTAAGAAGAGAAAGCACCTGAAGAAGATTGGAGGAAAGACAGCTCTCTTTGTTTTGTGGGGGTGGATATAATAGCGGTATTCCTGCTACTCGTGGGTGGGTGCAACCCATCTTGATTTGTTTTGCTCAACACTTACATTTTGTGCGATGTATCTGGCAGCCCAGAACATGACTATTTTTATGTTAGTTTTTTTTATTTTTTTTTTGATGGAGTGGAATAATGATGGCTTGGTTTTTACGCGAGGGTGTAAACTGAAATGTTGATATATTCGGATGATGGATGTCGTAATCGGTTGAGGAACTGCAATCCTTCATTAGATTTGTATGAGATGAATAGATTCAGTGTACAAACTGATAACAGCTTTAGATCAGCCCTTAGTCACTTGACGTGTACAAAGTAAGTATATCTTAGTTTAACCAGACCACTGAGCTGGTTAACAGCTCTCCTAAGGCTGGCCCGAAGGATTAGATATTTTTTACGTAGCTAGGAACCAATTGGTCACGTAGCAAAGGGACCTACAGCTTATTGTGGGATCCGAACCACATTGTATAGCTTGGTATTAGTACGTACCGAGTGTTATTCACTAATGTATTAGCGTTATTCATTAATGTACCTACCTTGGACATCATAATGGTATGCGTATGGAAGCCCTTCTCTTGATGTGTAAAAAAAAAGGTAATGTAATTTGTGCAGTAATTGAAAAAAAAATGATGAGAGGATTGTGGACAAAGTACACATTGAGAGAGGTGTAGTGAGAGAATGTGTATATGTGTGTGTGTGTTTGTTGCGAATAGGTTTAGCGGTTCGTCAATTTGTGGAAAGGAGGAGTATAGGCTGGGTGCTGCCGAAAGCTGATTAATAAACAAAGAACTTCGAAATTGGTTCTGAGGGACGATAATGCTGGCAATTTTTCATTTTGTATTTTTGACGGGGGGGGGGGGGGGGGGGGGTGGGGGGTGGGGGGGGGTTGAAGGTGTGTGTGGGGGTGGGGGGGGGGGTAGGGGCGTTGGGGGTGTGAGGCCAGGTCATGGTGAGAGGGAGTGGGAAGTATAAATAGGTGTTATTGGGAGCTGTGAAACAGGGCCGCATTTTCCCCCCATTCTTTTTCTACTGAGAAGAATGGTGGCAAATTCGTATTGTGATGCTGTCTGATGCGAATTAAATGGCCATTATTCCTGGAAATGTTTTGTGTTGAGAGAGAGAGAGAGAGAGAGAGAGAGAGAGAGAGAGAGAGAGAGAGAGAGAGAGATCCGCGTTCGAAATTTTCTCAGGAATGAATTTCCAAGGGATTGATATGTGATGAAACATTGATACATGCTCTTCATTGTGCAATACATTATATATCTATATACGTATATGTATATATATATTTATATATTTATATACATATATAAATGTTGTGTGTGTGTGTGTGTGTGTAATTTTAAACTGGTGTGAATATATTTAAAATTGTTCACATTTTTTTATATCCAGCAAACTTTACCAATCGGTATATAATACGTTAAAACAATATAAACCAACAACACGCACACGCAATCACAATCAATACACACGCATTCAGAAACCTACAAGCAGAATCAAGTACCTAACGCGCATGCGCTCGCAATTAAAAAGCAAGCAGTGACCTCCTTCCCACGCTATAAATAGATTATATAAAAGAAATGGCGCTGGAAACCTTAACGATTACGAAATGGAATCATTTGGCTTTCAATCACCACCAGAAATATCGATGTCGAGATTTGCGGTTTGAACTTCAGCTTTCAAGTGATTGACTGATAGATTGGGATACTCTGGCGGCTTAATTGGCGGTGTTTCCGATTTTCCCGTCGTCGGTTTGAGCGTGTGAATGTCGACGCATGATAAGAAATCATTTTGAAGTTTTTTTTTTTTTTCATTTTTTTTTCTTTAGAATTTTGGTGGTAGTTTTTTTTTTATTTTTATTTTTATCTATTTTTTTTTCTTTTTGTGGATGAATGCCGCAGCTCACATGGGTTTATCGTAGAAGGTGGAAAAGACGTCCCACAAGAAAGTGGTCATAGGGTCGGTTTGCCCTCACAGGGAAATAGAACCAAAATTGATTTTGTTTTTGTAAACACGGCTACGTGATCATGACCCAAATCGTTTTGTGTGCATCTGCCTAAATGAATGGTTTCAATAATCTTCTTCTTCCTAGCTTAAACAATAATAATAATAATAATAATAATAATAATAATAATAATAATAATAAACAACTTTCCCGTAAAGGCATGTGTTTATGTTTATCATCTGTTATGTGAGAGTGACCTCCCTTTCAGACGTGAAAAGCATTCCTGCCTCGCGGAGGAAGGAGGCTGTTCTCCTCCTCCTCCTTCTCCTCCAGGTGGGAATGGAAGAAGGAGGAGGAGAAGTGATGTTGATGTCGATGCGGGGAGCAACTGAATGCCTCGACGGACGAGATCGACGTGATGGGAATTCCTGTTTTTAAGTCGCTTCGTTTCTTTTGAGAGACGCCCCCTCCCCCCCTGATCGCCCCATTCGGCTGGGGGCTGTGGGCGATTAAGGGAAACGCTTTTGAAGGTTTTCTGTTTTCAAGGGAAGAATTTTTTTTTTTGGGGGGGGTGGGGGGGATGAAAAATTTGAAAAAAGTTCTTTTTCAAGAGAATAATTTTTTGGGGGTTTGGTTTTCCAAAAACTCCTTTTTCAAGAGATTTTTTTTTTTCCAAAAGTCCTTTTTGTCAAGAGAAGATTGATTTTAGGGGGGATTTTCAAAAAGTCCTTTTTTAAGAGAAGTTTTTTGGGCAATTTTCAAAGTCTTTTTTTTTTCGATTTCCAATTTCAAAAAAAAAAGATTTTTTTTTGGTTGAAATTGGAAAGTCTATAGTCCTTTTTCGAAAGATTTTTTTTTGGTGGATTTTCAGTTACAAAAGATTTTTTTTGGTGGACTTTTTTTTGGTGGATTTTTAATCTGCTTTTTTCAAGAGCACATTAAAAAAATTTTTGTTTGTGTGATTTTCCCAATGGTTTTTTTTTTTTTTTTTTTTTTTTTTTTTGGTTTTTTTGGAGGAGATTTTTCAAGTTTTTTTTTTTTTTTTTTTTTTTTTTTTTTTGTTTTTTTTAAAGAAGAATTATTATTATTTTTTGGGGGGGTGGGTGGGGGGGGGGGGGATTTTCAGATATTATGTTTTGAAGTATATGAATCTGTATTTCATGGAGGAAATTTAAGGCTTGTTTGTATCAGGACTTGACATTTTCTCGAAATGTTTGCGCAATAGATTGTAAATTTATTAGAGAGAGAGAGAGAGAGAGAGAGAGAGAGAGAGAGAGAGAGAGAGAGAGAGAGAGAGAGCCCTGGCCTTCGTCCACCTACCGCACATACATACATGAAGAAATAGGCTTAGTAATAGGCCGGGTGAGGCCTAGGGGAAATTAGATTTGGGGAGAAACTGAAGCTCACATCTCGCAATAAGTTCGTAGGTAGGTGTAATTCGGGACCGTACGCGAAGGGAGTTAATGCTCGTAAACTCTCTCTCTCTCTCTCTCTCTCTCTCTCTCTCTCTCTCTCTTTTGTACGATCTCTCTCCGGTGTTTTACTTAATCAGAAACTCGTTATGTACATTTTTTTTGTTGGGGGAAAGTGATATGGTCGCCTTATTACTCAAGAATTCATGAACTGAAAGAAAAATGGTAATACGGTGTATTTATTTAGTCTCTCTCTCTCTCTCTCTCTCTCTCTCTCTCTCTCTCTCTCTCTCTCTCTCATACATTAATAGGAGTTAGTATTTTTCTGCATAATGTAGAATAATAGTTGCATTGAAGTTCATTGAAATAAGATAGGAAAGTATATTTACTCTCTCTCTCTCTCTCTCTCTCTCTCTCTCTCTCTCTCTCTCTCACACACAATTAGTCAGTTTTTTTCTGGATAATGTCGAATAATGAGTTTCATTAAGTCCAGTGAAATACCGCAAGTGTATAAAGAGAGAGAGAGAGAGAGAGAGATCACAAACGCGTTTGACACCTCTCAGTGAGACAAGGATCAAGGAAACCAGTTATTTTTGTTCGTTATTGTTATTGGCGTAGGAGTTGATTTAACGGGAACTCCTCCTCCTCCTCCTCCTCCTCCTCCTCCTCCTCCTCCTCCTCCTCCATCCGGGGATCAGGTTTAATCTTCTGGGTGTCAGATCGTGAGCCGCAGGAATCGACTGCTTGTTTAACTGTAATCTGACGACAAAATGCGCTTTTGGACTGTATTTTTTTTTTTTATATATATTTCATGAACAGCTAATCTTTGCTTTCTTCCAGTATATGAAAGGATGTAATATGACAACAGTTTACTTGTAAAGTCCGTTTGGACTGTAATTTTTTTATTAGTGTCAGGAACCGCTAATCTTTTCTTTCTTCTAGTAAATGAAAATAATTACTTTTGCAAATCTCGTTAGACGTAACTACGCATTTATAAAATAAAAAAAAATGTGGATTTACTTAGTAGAAAAAAACTATGGCGTGTTTTAAAGTTTTTTTTTTCGACATAGACTCTTGCCAAAATTAGATAAAAAATGAATAGAAGTAAAGAAATATGGCAAAAGAAAGAAATATTTTCCTTCGAGTCCGATCTTAATTCCGGTAAAATTATTTGTTGTTGATATTCTTTTAAAGCTTTCAAACAGGACTGTCTCAGTAGGTTGGCGAGTCCAGAGGCCCACACGAGACTGCGTATCTTTTTATATCTTACCATACCTACAGACCACCCGTAGAAAACGTCCGACCTGGCATAAGCCCACCCTGATCGACAAACAACCTCCTACAAAATATCCTTTCTTCGATATCTGTGCAACTTGTGCAACAGAATTCCAGAGACTTCTTGGCATCGATTCCTCTGCAAACGGATGCCATTAGGGACCCCTAGTGCAGCCTCAGGGCAGGCGAAAGTCGAGACGGCATAGCAGTACCTACTACCAGATATCATCATCATCATGTGGTCATTATCATCATCATTTGGCTCGATCAAGAACTTGAAGAAGCGACGCTTAGTGTGTGTGCTGGCTGGCTGGCTGGTTGGTGGGGAAGGTTGTGGCATCCCCCAGGGAGCTGCACTGAGCTCTCTCCAGCCTGGAGGTTATCGACCAATCGCAATTGATGGACCAGTTGCCACCTTATCTCCGATTGGCTGGAGGAGCTTAGGCAAGTTGCCGAGCAATTCACTTTTCGGAAGCGGGTAATAGGGAGGACTGTGTGTGTGGTAGGGGTTGGGAGGGGGTGGTTAGGTTATATGCAGAAGGGTCCATCCCATTTTTTTTTATTGCAGAGGTTAATGCAACTTCTTGAGGAAGATACGGAATGCACAGGATGGGAGGCATTTGCTGTGGTGTCGAGGACTTTGTCCAGGGGAAGTTGTCTAAATTGTTTTCTCAGGGGACACTTAAGAGCATTTTAATTCAGAAACCGGGTGGTATTGAAGAGAACATTCAGGTCTTAAGTACAGCCTGGTCTGAGAAGTTTCGTTCAAATGTTTTTGGTTTAGAGGACAGTTGATTTTCGTGGGTAGCACATTCGTTTAACAGCACATTTGCTTTACTTATATTTATCTATGATTACAATGAATTATTTATTTATAATTTTCATTTTAAGTTATTTCGGTGTCATTAGTTGCTTTTAATAACGCTTTTCATTTGGTTGGGTAGAATTCGCAGACAGAAAGAAAGGCATATGCGCGGTGCAATTAACCTACATGGTAGCCCTTTGAGAGTCATTCCCTGACCTGATATGACCTAGGAAGGAGGACTCTTTTATTATAAAATTCCCGTGGTTTCATCCGCATTAAAAAAAAAGGGGTCATTTAATCTCCTAGAATGACTTTCAATTAAACCCCGTTGGAGGGTGCTTGCACGCAACTGTTCCCGCTACTTGAATTACCGTGGAACCTCCTCCATCTACTTTTATCTTTTGTTTTGTTGCTATTTTATCTTTTGTTTTGGGATTTGCTTCCTTATCTTGGAAAATTTGTATATACATCATATCATATATACAAACATTCATATTTATTATGTTATATATATACATCATATCTATATATACATATATATACACATCATCCTCCTACATAATATATATATATATATATGATATATATATATATTTATTATATAGGGTGCTTTCTTGTTTTTCTTCCCAGTGGCTTTATTTCTGGTAAAGATTTTTTTGTTTTGATTTCAGTTTTCGTATCCGTGTTTTTATTCTTCTTTTGAGGATTTCGCTCTGCGTTTTCGTTTTGTTTACGAATCCTTTCATGTTTGTCAATTTTATTGTAGTCGTTCCTGCATTTTAGTTTTTCATTTAGGCTTTTTCATATTGTTTTCGAGTTTCTCTCTCTCTCTCTCTCTCTCTCTCTATCCTCTCTCTCTCTCTCTCTCTCTCTCTCTCTCCCGTTCGTTTATTATTCTCCCACATTTGTTCAGGAGTTCATTTTAGTTTCCCATTTTGTTCTGGGCGTTTCTCCAATTTCTTTCTTATGCCTTTCATGTTATTTTCGATTTCTTTCTCTTTTCATTTATTATCCTCCCTTTTTTTTGTCAGACAGCTGAATACTCAGTCTCTCTCTCTCTCCTCTCTCTCTCTCTCTCTCTCTCTCTCTCTCTCTCATTCCTCCCCTTTTTGGAGAGGAAAGAATAATTTCTCGACGGGGTGGTTTTAAATTTAGCGGTCTCGGAGGCTAGCTCCGGTCCAGATTCCAGGGAGCCAAAATTACATTTTCTAACTTTGAAGAAGGTCTCGGGCTTTCGGCGGTTGGGTTGAGGAACAAGGGGGAATGGGGGGGGGAGAGTTCTAGAGTGAGAGATACTACGTAGGATGAGGACTGAGGGGAGGAGTTGGAGGAAGCTGAGAATTCTTTTTTCTTAGAGTGAGTGATAGGTGACTTTCTAAGGAAGAGGTAAAGGTCTGTGAGAGGGGGGTGGGGTGAAGGATCTTTGTATGGGCAAGAGGAGGGATGTGGGGGGGGGGGGGGGCGTGTGAGTTGGTTAACGATGATCTGCAGGGCATTGCTGTGATATTAAGCCGGATAAGATCTCTCCCTCTCTCTCTCTCTCTCTCTCTCTCATAAAGATTTTCAGTTAGGCAAAAATTATAGTTTTGTTAATAGACTTTTTACTTAGTTTTAAAGGAGCAACTCTCTCTCTCTCTCTCTCTCTCTCTCTCTCTCTCTCTCTCTCTCTCTCTCATAAAGGTTTCAGTTGGGCAAAAATGATACAGTTTTAAAAAAGAACTTAATCCAAAATTATAAAGGAGAAATCTCTCTCTCTCTCTCTCTCTCTCTCTCTCTCTCTCTCTCTCTACTCTCTCTCTCTCTATACCTTTCCTTTTATTTCCTCGGTATTGCCTCTGCGTGTCTGGGTAGAGGCTTCCAGCTCACAGACCTTGAATAACATTGCTCTCTCTCTCTCTCTCTCTCTCTCTCTCTCTCTCTAATGGCGGGGCCGGGGGATGGGGGGTTGGTTTCTTCCTTCCGTAAATGGTATGATTAGACATTTCTTAATCGACGAAGCCTTTTGGGCACTAATGTTCAAGGTTCATAAAGATCTATTGATGTTGAAAAAAAAGAAGACGAAGAAAAAAAAAAAAAGAGCGCTTAATGACGTTGCAATGTGTTAGGGCAAATTTTGGAGGCGTGGGTTCTATTTATTTATTTTTTATTTTTTTAAATTATTGTTTAGCAGAATTACACTTGTTTTCTATGTCAGTGATTCTGGCTTACCAGTGGATGTTTAATTTTTTTCGTGTTAAGTGTTAAAGCACTTTTTTTGTATTGAGTTAAATGCCTCATTGAGGTTTTTTTTTCGTTGATGTTATGTTTCATGATGGTGTGAAGTTTTTCATTATATTTCATAATGAAGTGATGTTTTTTCATTGCTATTATGTGTCATGATGAAGTGGAGTTTTTCATTGTTTCATGATGAAGTGATGTTTTTTCATTGTTATTTCATGATGAAGTGAGGATTTCATTGTTATTTTGAGATGAAGTTAGGTTTTTCATTATTATGATTTTTCATGAGGAATTGAAGTTTTTCTTGATTTTTTTTTTCAAGATGAAGTAAACTTTTTCTTCATTATCTTTCATGATGAGGTGAGGTTTTTCATTGTTACCTTTCATAATGACATAAGGTTTTTCATCATTCTTATGGTTCATTTATATGAAAAATTGAAAAGACGTTTACGTGGTGGAACTGATTTGGGAATGATGTTATTGGCATTTTGATAGGTTTTCGTTTACGCGTGGTATTTTCCTTAATTATATACATCTCAGTTTTTTTTTATTTATATTTAAAAATTTGTAAAATATACAGGGCCTTTTTACACGTGCGGAAAGCAGATGTTCAAAAGTTTTCATTGTATTATGTCAGATCTCTAAACTTTTTATTACTTTAATTCAGCATGGTCGGGGGATGCTGGGAGCTCCTGGGATGATGGGGTGGGGAACGAGAGGAGGGGATGGGAGCCCCCTTTTAAAAGCGCTGACTGAGCGTTTCATCACGACCTTTCAAAAGTTAACGGTGTCTTTTTTTTTTTTTTTTTTTTTTTTTTTTTTTAAGATGAGATTTTTTTTTTTTTTTTTTTTTTTAAGATGAGATTTTTTTTTTTTTTTTTTTGAAGGATGAGAAATTTTCGATTTTCAGGACACGAGAAGATTGTTCTCTCTCTCTCTCTCTCTCTCTCTCTCTCTCTCTCTCTCTCTCTCTCTCTCTCTCTCTCTCTTTGTGCAAATACGAAGAACAATTGAAGAACGATTTGACTTTCCGGGTCACATCTGCTTAGCAAAAAATTGCTTGGGAATTTCGGCTAAGTTCAGGAAACGTCTTTGTGTCCCGAAGGTCTCCCTTGAGTAATTCTCGAGAATTGTCAAAACCCTTCTTAGAGGAATTCCCAAGAATTGACAAAAATCCTTGCTGGAGGAATTCTCGAGAATTTTCCAAAACTTTTTTGGAGGAATTCTCGAGAATTGACCAAAACCTTTCTAGAATTGCATTCCCAAGAATTGATAAGAGTCTTTCCTGGAGAAATTCTCGGAAATTCTCCAAAAACTTTTTTTGGGGGGGAATTCCCGAGAATTAACATGATTCCTTCCTGGAGGAATTCTCGAGAATTTTCCAAAGCCTTTTTTGGAGGAATTCCCGAGAATTGACCAAAAACCCTTCCTGGACGAATTCTCGAGAATTTTCAGCTAATGCTGAGAACAGTCACACTTCCGGAATGTTTGTATCGTTGTGTATTTGATAAGAAGGTTTAAGGTTACTTGAAGAACAACTGCATCACTACTGCATTTTTGGGGACTGAAGGCTAAGAAAACTGCAGCATTTAAAAGGGAATAATTCTCTCTCTCTCTCTCTCTCTCTCTCTCTCTCTCTCTCTCTCTCTCTCTCTCTCTCTCTCTCTCTCCAGGAAGATATAAAATTTGTCACGAACTCCTTTTAAGAGCTTAACCCTGCGCCTGGCAAATCTCCGAATCACGAAAGGACTGTAATTTACGAATACGTCGGCTTCACGAATCCTGGACTCTGTTATCCCATGTGAAATAAAAAGGGGGAAAAAATGAGTTATTGTCCTCTTTCTGTTTCCTCTCTCTTCGTAAACTATCACATCCTTTTTGGGTTTGTCTTATATATCAAGAAGATGGGTCGATATTTTGTTCTCTTAGAATGCGCGAATAGTGTTATTAAATAAAGTTTTTTTTTATTACTTAATTCGTAAGGGACTAGTTTTTGTATAATATTGTATGCATATTCAGACAATGAGCGTATTTAGGCATTAATGTTCTTAATAACAGAAATTGCGCAAGTAAATATTTAAATACACGTTTCGTGCTTTGAATGTTGTGGGTGTTTGGTTGTGTAAGTGTTAAGTTTTTATTATTTTAGAAAGATTTTACGTATGTTTCAATACTACTTAATTTAATAATGATATGAAGATTGTATGCGTGTGTTTTATTAGGACATTGAACGAGAAAGATTTTGTTTATACTACAATACTACTTATTTATTTACAGGTCTATGTGTGTTTTCACACTACATTGAGAAAGAAAGATTTCGTGTGTTTCAATACAACTTATTGATTAAAATCAAGATTGTATGTGTGTGTGTTTTAATGGGAATTTAATAGTATGAAGATTGTATTCATGTGTGTGTTTTAATGCGAATTAAATAATATCAAGGTTGTATGTGTGGTGTTTTTGATACGAATTTGATAATATCAAGATTGTATGTGAGTGTGTGTTTAATACGAATTTAATGATAGCAGGATTGTATGTGAGAGTGTGATTTTTCATACGAATGTAATAATATCAAGATTGTACGTGTGTATTTCAATACGACATTGAAAGAGTGTATGTGTGTATGTATGCTGTTTGTCCGCTACTTCCCTGCTAGTTTGGATATTGTATCAACACACCGTGATGGAGTATGACCCACTGGTAGAAATTCCTCTGCACGCTGCTCCCTCCGTCTCTGGGAAACTCCGAAACATTGTCGATATTTACCGATGCGGGAAATGCTGCTGCAGTGGCGTCGTGTGGATTGAGGGGTATGTGTGTGTTGGGGGGGGGGGGGGGGGGGGGGGGGGGTGTAGTGCGTTTGGCCCCTCTGTTTTCGTGCAAACATCATACCAGCGACGAATGATCGGCGCTGCAAAGGTACCGGATGTATGCCGACATCAGTTATCCATTACGAGGAAACCCGTCCGTAATTTTGTTGAGCTGCTGGGATGTGATTCTCTGCGATTAGGATTCGGGAGTGGGAGGTGTACATACATAAATACACACACATATAATATAGTATAAATATGGTATAGATCGTGAACATTCTTCTGGGAAAGGAGTCACATTAGTAAACAAAATAATATCGTGAATAAAGCGCATGTGCGCTAGTATATATGCACAGGAGACAATGATAAATTAAATGCAAATGGTGACAGATTGTTAGGCCCAAGGTTGGCTGCAAGGAAACGACAATTTCGACAACGCACAGATTAAGTTTATTATTGTCACCCTGTGGGGGTTAGTTGGTTCTTGCGTCTTTTTCGTGTGTTTCTCTTACTTCCTCTTACTTCTTCCTAATAAACACCGTAGTATTATTCTTTGGAAGCTTGGATTTCAAGTCGGTGGTCTCTGTTGTGGGCTTGTTCCATACGAATAGGTTTTGTCTTCTGAGTAATAATAATAATAATATAATAAAAAAATAATAATAATAATAATAATAATAATAATGGTGAAACAATTTGTTTCTCCATTTCAAGACTATTTGGTTTACTATGAGTATTTAAAACTAATAATAATAATAAAAATAAATAATATAATAATAATAATAATAATAATAATAAAATAAAAAATAAAATAATAATAATTGTGAAACAAAGTATGTTTCTCCATTTCAAGACTCATGCTACATGGAGGTAAGTTTTTTTAAATAATAATCATAATAATAATAACTAATATAATAATAATAAGAATAATAAAATAATAATAATAATAATAATAATGTCAGTTTTGCAAAAGGCTGGAAAAAATTTTCAAAATA
This sequence comes from Macrobrachium nipponense, assembly GCF_015104395.2. NCBI lineage: Eukaryota > Metazoa > Arthropoda > Malacostraca > Decapoda > Palaemonidae > Macrobrachium > Macrobrachium nipponense. The sequence goes on along the minus strand of NC_087215.1, from coordinate 70,539,360 downwards.
GTTTTTTTTCATTTTTATTGTTTCATTAATTAATGAAAGCAAAATAAAAGAAGGTTAAGCCCATTAGATTATTTGTTTTGTGACGAGAAGGAATAAGATGACCACAGGGACACTTAGGGTATTGCTAATGATAATCTGAAGACGTGGCTGCCGGCAATGGATAATTGTCTTGTCCATCAGAGAGAGAGAGAGAGAGAGAGAGAGAGAGAGAGAGAGAGAGAGAGAGAGAGAGAGAGAGAGAAGAGAGCGGGTGGGGCGGGGGCTAGGGGATAATTTAGAAGAGAAATAGAAAATCCTACATTTTTGTGATTAGTGCCTGATTATCTTTGCCATGCAATTAGTTGTCGGTCAAGACATTCGTGTATGCACGAAGTCTGTAGATTGCTAATTAGCTTATAATTTTAACTGGAGTTACAGATAAACAATTTACCTGAGGAAATTGCCTAATGGGATTCTTGCAGGCATTAATTTAGTTTTATTTTTGTTTATTTTTTTTTTTGTTTTTTTTTTGTTTTTTTTAACGTCCCATCGGCCCCTAGCTGCAACCTCCTTCATTCCTTTTACTGTACATCTTCTCATATTCTCTTTCTTCCATCTGACTTTCCACCTTCTCTAACAAAGGTTTCATAGCGCAACTGCTTTGAGGTTTTCCACCTGTTACGCCTTTCAAGCCTGCCTGCTGTCCATTTCCTTCGTAACTCCCAGCGCTCGGCCTTTGGCCTTCATCCTATATTCCAATAGAATTCAAGTATTTTCCGACGGCTATCTACCTTATTTCCAGAGGGGGTAGGGGAAAGGGGGTTTTAGGGGGGGGAATACCGGGTGGGGGGAGACCCCTGCACCATTGCCATAAGATAATCATCTTCCCCTGTAGCGGAGACTTACTGCAGATCTTGTGAGAGGATTGCAGAGAATAAGTATAGGGGATGAAGACGGAGGGGGGAGGGGGAGATGAAGGAGGGAGACGCCTTCCC
>NC_087215.1:70515886-70533386 GCF_015104395.2 Macrobrachium nipponense | reverse complement strand
ACGACGGGAATGTCGGTCTTGTGGTCGCTGTGACTAGAGATGGTTTTAACCTGAAGAGATTGCCGCGGCTGTCCCCTCGTGGCTAAGTGACGTGCCAAAACAGGCCTTAGGATCAGAGTGGCGAAGGCAAGTGAGATTTTCATCTTGTTTTCTCATTCATTGGGAAGTGAATAAATAATAGGAAACAGAAGAAAAGACTCGGAGAGACAGGATTAAGAAGACGTTTCAGCGGCCGTTAAAGAAGTCCGTTAAAAAGAGGTTAAATCTAGCATTTTCTAGGGTTTTGGGTGAGAAATGGACTTTGTCGTTGTCTTATATACATTTTCTTTATTTGTTGATGTTATTTTTTCTCGTATCTTGATTTACACATTCATGTAGCTATGCAAATGTATTGCATTCTAATATGTATATATATATATATCATATATATATATATATATATATATATATATATATATATATATTATATATATATATATATATATGTATATATATATATATATATATATATATGTTTTATAAATATATATATATATATATATATATATATATATATATAATGTATGTATGTATAAAAATTTAGTACTTGCTTTTAACCATAGGGTTTTAAATGGGTATTCTCCTCTCTCTCTCTCTCTCTCTCTCTCTCTCTCTCTCTCTCTCTCTCTCTCTCTCTCTCTCTACGTGTACCCGTTAGCTGTATGCAGCAGAGATCGCTTCTTGATTTGATGCAAGTCTGAGAGAGACAGAGAGAGACAGAGAGAGAGAGAGAATTTATGGCTATTCGCATTTCCATGTCGCCGTCTTAAGGTGCAAAATATTTTTGATGATTAATTCATTTAAATTTTGGTTTTTAAATTAATTTTTTAAAAGTTTTTAATTCACGAAATAAAAAAAAAAAGATAACGGCAATTGTAATCGAAAAGATATAGAATATGTAAATGAGTACAATTTGAAAATAAAATAATAGCCGATTTAATATCATTATATCATTGTCATTGAGAAGGTGAACCCTTTTCATATGGAACAAGCCCACCACAGGGGCCATTGACTCGAAATTCAACCTTCCAAAGTAAATTGTGTTGTTTATTCGAAAGAAGTAACTGAAGGTAATGGGAAATACAGAAAGATCACTTATTAAAAAAACAGGTAAATTTATAAATACATAACAGACTGAGGAAATCACTATTAGAAAAGCAGGAAAATTAATCAATAAATAACAGAATGAGGAAATCACTTATTAGAAAAACAGCCAGGTAAATTAATAAATAAATAAAAGAAAGAGGAGATCACTTATTAGAAAAACAGATAGATTAATAAATACATAACAGACTGAGGAAATCACTATTAGAAAAGCAGGAAAATTAATCAATAAATAACAGACTGAGGTTGAAATCAACTTTAATTTAGGAAAAGCAGCAGGTAAAATTAATAAACTGAAATAAAAGAAAGAGATCACTTATTAGAAAAACAGATAGATTAATAAATACATAACAGACTGAGAAAATCACTTATTAGAAAAGCAGGTAAATTAATAAATTAATAACAGACTGAGGAAATCACTATTAGAAAAGCAGGTAAATTAATAAATAAATAAAAGAAAGAGGAGATCACTTATTAGAAAAACAGATAGATTAATAAATACATAACAGACTGAGAAAATCACTTATTAGAGAAACAGGGTAAATTAATAAATAGATAACAGAAAGAGGAAATCACTTAATAGAGAAACAGGTAAATGAATAAATAGATAACAGACTGAGAAAATCACTTATTAGAGAAACAGGTAAATTAATAAATAGATAACAGAAAGAGGAAATCACTTAATAGAGAATAAATAGATAACAGAAAGAGGAAATCTCTTAATAGAAAAACAGGAAAATTAATAAATAAATAACTGAAAGAGGGAATCACATAGAAAAACAGGTCAAAGAAAAACAGGTCAATTAATAAATAAATAACAGAAAGAGGAAATCACTAATTGGAAAAACATAAATTAATAAATACATAACTGACTGGGGAAATCTCTTACTAGAAAAGCAGTAAATTAATAAATAAATAACAGAAAGAGGAGATCTCTTACTAGAAAAGTAGGTCAATTAATAAATACATAACAGAATGAGGAGATCTCTTACTAGAAAAGTAGGTCAATTAATAAATATGTAACAAAATGAGGAGATCTCTTACTAGAAAAGCAGGTCAATGATTAAATAAATAATAAAAAAGAGGAAATCAGTCAATTGAAAAACAGAACCATTGATAGATAAATTATAAAATGACTGCCGAATGCCCTGTGCAACACGTCGGATTGCGTGATCGCATTCAGTTATGCAAAAGACCCAAGGAAGTGTGGCTATCAGCAGCCCATTTCCCAATTAATAGTGATCCTCCTCAGTCCGTTTTTTTGGCGGGGAAAGAGAGAGAGAGGGAAAAAAGACGATAAAAGCGAATGTTTCACTTTTACGACGCGCCTATGGATTTTTTTTGACAATGGTTTCATTTCGGTTTTATAGGATCCTGAGAATGAACGAATGAATTTTAATACCGAGCGGTGGTGTGTGTGTGTGTGTGTGCGTGTGAGAGAGAGAGAGAGTTTTGAATTAACAAATATAATTCTCTCTCTCTCTCTCTCTCTCTCTCTCTCTCTCTCTCCTCTCTCTCTCTCTCTCTCTCTCTATATATATATATATATATATATATATATATATCTATATATATATATATATATATATATATTATATTTAATTTGAAGACAGCATTGATGGCAGCCTTAACTTTGCAAGTGCCTGTGTGATAGAGAAACAATATCTTTCTGTGTACAGGAGACTGGATGGCTCTTTTTAAAGATTATTCCTGTTTCACTGTATCGCTTGCCTTCTCAAAAGCTGAGAGAGAGAGAGAGAGAGAGAGAGAGAGAGAGAGAGAGAGAGAGAGAGAGAGAGAGAATGACGAATGCGGTTGACTTCAACTTTTATTTATAATTCGTTGTGTCGCTAATTACGCATTGATTTGCATTTCATTTCACGTTCGTTAATTTTTATTTACCAGCTGGTGGAGAGACGCTGAGAAAAAGAAAAAAATTATAATTTTTCAACGAGATTTTAATTAAATTTATCAGTCCCTGAATCGAAGATATGAAAATATATATATATTTATATATAACGATTTTAGTGATCGAAATTTTGCTTGTTTTGGGAAACAAATCTTTTCGTTAATTAGTGGATTTTTTTTTACTCGTTATGCGTTTTCTTCTCGATTTTATTTCTTGGGTTTATAATGAGGAAGTCTAAATATAATTATATACCTCTTTAAAAAAAAAAAGTCAAGTTTTGTTATTAATAAAAGTCGCTGGCCGCCAGGTGTTCTGTTTATTCACTTGAAAACAAAAACGTGTAATTGTTTTGCTTGTTTGTTTGTCTTTATTTAATTAGGTGTGTGTGTGTCTCGCCGTGTGAACTCACCCGATGAGACGGATGCATTAATTAATTAGACTTTGCTTTGAATGCGCTGGGGATTCTTCATGACGTTTTCATGGGGCTGGAAATGAATATCATAAGCCCGGTTATTCATCATTCATTTTCGGCGCCGAGTCCGACAGATATCCGCGGTGGTGTTTTTAAGTGTCTGCGGAGCGCGCTCGTCGCGAATATAAAAACCTGTGAATGTCATGTCGAGGTTGAACGGAAATAAAATAAATGTGTGTATATATATATATATATATATATATATATATATATATATATATATGTATGTATTAGTGTATATATTTATAAGAATGTATTTTTATTAGTTTGTAATATTGAACTGAACACCGATTCAGGTTTGTCTGTCGTTTTTTCATCTTTTTATTATAGAAGTGTGCGAACTACTTGCCGAAAATGTACATAATTGTGATGCGCATGAAAGCGGACGAGCCCACGCATTTAATTCATGTTCTGTGATGCGTCGGTTATGTAATGTTTTCATGTATCTGTGAATATGTAAAAAAAAAAATTACTATTAAAGAAAATATACAGCTCTTTATACGTTCATTCGTCTGCAGAAACCTCAGCTGAACTTTTAAATTAACATCAGTTATATGTCGATTTCTAAGCTGACCTTATGCCAGCACGGGCTCTTGCTCATAGAGCAGCCCGTAAAATTGTAGCTTCTCGTTACATACGAAATATGAAGTGATGATGCGCCTCCACAGTGTCTTAAATTGCGTGCAACCGCTGAGAATGCAAGGACACCAAACTAAACAGGTAACTGAAAACTTTGAATTATGTATTCAAAAATAAAACGCTGGGTAAGTACGACCTACCTAGACTGTCTGTCTTCTGACATTTAGGTCACCCACCTCCCCCTAACTGCTGCCCGAGCATTACAGGGGAGAAAGAGGACACAATGGTAGAAAGGCAGCGGAATGAGCAGAAAAAGACCGGGGAAGAATTGAAGGTAATTGTGCTGGTAGCTCTGTCCAGAGATGCCCTTTTTCCACTGTTACCTGTTCGCCTTTGTTCTGCGTCGGGGAGCTCTCCAGGAGAACAAGTTGTAACATTGCTGAACGCTGACAGTTACGACCGGTGGATGCGTAAGGCTGAGGTGGTTACAGGCCTAAGAGACGAGAAGAGAGAGAGAGAGAGAGAGAGAGAGAAGGGGGAGAGAGAGAGGAGAGAAAGAGAGAGAGGGGGGGGGGGGATGGGGGGGGGGGGGGGGAGGGGGAAGGTAATCTATATCGTTTACCATTTTAATTGTGAAAGGATTACAAAAGTGAATTGGAGAGAGAGAGAGAGAGAGAGAGAGGATTCAGTTAATCTATACAGTTTACCATCATTGTTATGTAATGATTACAATAGTTTTTCGTCTATTCTAAGTCAAAAAGGATTGAGAGAGAGAGAGAGAGAAAAAAAAAAAAGCTGCACCACGGTCAAAGGAAGAAAAAATAAATTCTTGGTAGACACAGGCCTATTGTTGTATTCCTCAAGGATAGGCCTCCTCCTTCCTTCAGATCTCACTCGGCCATCAATCGTTATCTCTCTTATCTGGATTCGTTTGAAAGTCTTTTCCTGTCTTGTTTGTGTGGCGCGTTTCGTACGCATTTATTTTTCTGGGCTTCTTTCCAGTCCTTGTGGAAGAAGGGGGGGGGGGGGGGGGGGGGGCTTTTGTAGGCTATTTTGTGATATACGTAGTTATTGCTTGCTCGGGGAGTAAGTCTTACAAACCACTTGAATAGGAAAGGTCTATGGAAAAGCATAAAAAGATCTGAAAAAGGTATTTTGCCTTGAGTTAAAGATACAGGGATTTTAGGATATGATATTATTGATTTATTTATCAGAATGATAATGTGAAGAATAAATAATACGCACGTTAAACAGTACAAAATGATTATTTGTAATGAAATAATAGCGTAATTATTTTAGTGTTCGTTGGTGAAACAATGCACTGTTTGACCATAGATTTTAGCACTCGCCCCGAGTAAGCTGATGCTTGGATCACTCCTTGCATTTGTTAATATTTTGTATGTTGATGTTGTCTTTTGTATAATTTCGACCAAGGCTGATTATAATTTAATATATATATATATATATATATATATATATATATATTATATATATATATATATATATATACTATATATATATATACCTTATATATATATTATATAATTATATATATATATATATATATATATATATATAATATATCCTATATATTATATATATATGTGTGTGTGTGTGTGTGTGTGTGTGTAAATACATACGTACTGAATGTGTAAGAGATACTATATATCTGTACAAAACACTTCTTGGACTTCCATCCAACGTTCATAACCCTCGAAGAAAGAAAGATAATTGACGGTCATATTAATTTACTGTTTTATATTTACGTGAAAGGGTATAAAATCCGTTATTAATTCAATTGTCTGAAATGATCGATGTTCACTGTCCAGTATATATATATATATATATATATATATATATATATATATATATATATATATATATGTATGATAGTATGTATGTATGATATGCCTGGATGTTGTTGCCATTCATAGTATGCCCGTCCTGATTCATTTTTATATGAGGCCTTAAAGAGATTGAGGGATGGGTATCTCTATTGGTTTGGGCCCGGCCCCCCCTAGTGAAGTGTAAAATACGGTGAGAGAGAGAGAGAGAGAGAGAGAGAAGAGAGAGAGCAGAGAGAGAGATAGACAAAAACATCTACTGTATTATGTTACATCTCTACCCCCCCCCCCCCCCCCTCTCTCGAAGGTTACCACTCTCTCTCTCTCTCTCTCTCTCTCTCTCTCTCTATATATATATATAATATATATATATATATATATATATATATATATATAAATATATAGTATGGCATTATGTATATAATTTGCTCATACAAGAAATTTCCTCTTATTTTGATCCATGTAATATAGAAAATGAACGGACTTTGGAGTTTTAGTTATTTTTTTTTTTAGGATCACGTTTTGATTAAGGAAAATCATGCGTTTCTTATGTTTTTAATTTCTTATTGCAAGTTATCAGCATTCTCATCGATAATTAATCTCGTATATATAGCTTTTGACATTCCCGAGTAGTTCGGACATGACATCCATTTTATCTGTAGACGTTTCAAATATAGCCAATTTACCGAAGTGTTAGGCTCTCAATTGTATCCCAATATACCAATTTTACAAAGTGTGAGGCTCTCATTATATCCTAATACAACCATTTTACCGAAGTGTGAGGCTCTCATTATATCCAGATATAGTCAATTTATCGTAGTGTGAGGCTCTCATTATATTCAAATAATATCCACATCGTCCCATACTTCAAATAACCAATTTACCGATGTGTGAGGCTCTCCTTATATCCAAATATAACGAGTGTGAAGCTTTCCTTATATCCCAAATATAGCCAATTTACCGAAGTGTGGGGCTCTCCTTATACTCAAATATGATATCTACATCGTCCCATTCGAATTCGTCCGATTATCCCCTTCATTGTTACCCCGGGGTCTGGTCTGTAGGGGCCAGGCAGGGGAGAGAGAGAGAGCTCTCTCATCGCTCCAACATTTTTCGCCCCCCATAGACAAACCATCTTAATGTCCATTTTTTACGCCCAAGTTCTCTCTCGGCCTCTTGGAAGACGATAATGGAATCAACGAACCTTCCAGTCGACCTTCCAAGGGCACTGGAATAGTCCTAAATTTAAAAAAAGGTCCTCGGAATTGTTTCCAACTTGAAAAGGACATTGGAACTGTTTTAAAAACGGAATGTCCTTATTTTAAAAGGCTACGACGAGTGGCTCCGGATATCTGTCTCGCCGGGAAGCGGTCCAAAACTCTTCGTTTTTTATATATATATTCTTTGGGAATGGTTATTTTTTTTTTAAGTCAGAAATTAGAAATTTTTATTAAATTCAGAAAATAGGATTTTTTTTAGAGTTCAGCAAATAGGATTTGTTTAAGTTAAAAAATTGGATTTTTTTTAACGTTCAGAAAATAGGATTTTTAAAGTTCAAATAATTGGATTTTCTTTTAACGTCCAGAAAATAGGATTTGTTTAACGTTCAGAAAATAGGTTTTTTTCCGTTCAGAAAATAGGATTAATAAACTTCTTGGATCTTCCTACTAACCCATAGGATAATTAGAACCTCCTTGCCTCGTATTAAACCCACAGGATAAGAAGAACCTCCTACTAAATCCATAGGGGGAGTAGAACCAACGCCATCTTGAATTGTCAATTCAAGATGGCGATGGTAGAACCCTCCTACTAAATCCATAGGATGGGTATAACCTCCTACTAAATCCCTAGGATAAATAGAACCTCCTACTAATCCCATAGGATAAGTAGAACCTCCTACTAAACCCATAGGACAAGTAGAACCTCCTATTAACCCATAGGGTGAGTAAATCCTCCTACTATCTTTCAGAATGAAAGAAACTTCTCACGCGCCCAAGTAATGAAGAACAACTTACCAACTCGAAGGATTTAGCAACATTTGTGCACACACATACACATAGTACACGCGCGCGCTCGCTTTCTCCCCCCCGATGTTAATGGAAGAAGACAATGGCCGAAAATTCTATCCAGCCCTCCTGACCTGACACCCAGATGTCTGGAGGAGGGGGAGGAGGGTATTGGCGTCCCGCTGGGTTTAGTGTTTGTTGTGTGATGTTTGTTTGGGCGTGTTTAGGGTTTTAGGGTGTTGGTGGGCCCTTCTCGTGTGCGTAAGGTAAGGTCGCGGGGGGGGGGGGGGCAGGGGGGGGGGGGGGGGGAAGGGGGGGGGATGATGATTTGACCTTTGGGAAGGCGGTGCGTGGAAGTGGTGTCTATTTGGTCATGTTGTGGAAGGGCCTCCCTGAGAATGTCGTGGGATTTGGAGGTTCAAGCGAAGATACAATGCATTGCTACTCTAAATACAGTTCACCTTGTATTTTGATCATTTATTTATTTATTTATTTATACTTTGTTACTTCTTTCGAATGGACGCCATAATATTCTCTGGACATGAATTTCAAGTCGGTGGCTCCTTTGGTGGATTCGTTAAATACGAATGGGGTCCATCTTCATGAACATATTTCTTGAATATTAATGGCCTTCCTTTCCAATTCCTCTTCCACAGCTATCCTACCCTTTGTAGGCCTTCCACCCCCCACCACTTCTGAATTATACGCCTTTCTCTCCTATCCACCGATCATCGCCCATTTTTTCCTCGACATCTCAAAAGTATTAAGATCCGTCTGTTCAATGTTCTATATTTACATATCTCTACAATCCCCGCCCTGTCAGTTCTTACGCCGCAAATGCTACGCAAGCAGTTCATGTCGACAACTCCAACCCCTCTCTCTCTCTCTCTCTCTCTCTCTCTCTCTCTCTCTCTGGTCTGGTTTTTTTTTTTACTTATCCCATATAAACACACACACGGGTTTACGCAGTCGAGTCAACTTGCTTGAAATTTTGTAAGAATGCGAAAATTTATTGTTGTTGCGTTTCTTTTTTTAAATCACACGTTCAGAGAGAGAGAGAGAGAGAGAGAGAGAGAGAGAGTGTATCCTATATTTTTCGACGGTAGCGTGTCGTAGCTCGAATCAGAAGCCTCTTTTCTTAAGAGGTCTTGGGGCGTAGGTCGACTGTTTCTCTGTTATAGATGACGAATCTAAGAAAAATTATTAGGATTTTAAAACAGACATTTTTTTTTTATAGCGGATCTAGAGGAACTGTTGCTATGTAAAAGTACAGACATTCTAATTGCCTATTTTTAGTTTTCTAAAAAGAAAACCAGTGTTCCAGCTTTGTCTGCCCGTCCAAACTTTTTTCTCTCTACCGTCAGATCTTAAAAAGTACTGAGGGTAGAGGGCTGCAAATTAACATGTTGATCATCTACCCTCCAACCATCAAACATAACAAATTGCAGCCCTCTAGCCTCAGTAGTTTGTATTTTATTCCAGGTTAAATTTAACCATGATCGTGCTTCTGGCAACGATATAGGAAAGCCAAATAATGGCTTCTAACTTCCAATAAAATAATGGAACTTCAGGAAAGATATTCAGACCTCAGTCGGAACACTGAAACGAATCTAGAGGTAACAGCGTTTCGTTTATACCAGCGAAGTTTGGCAGATCTCCGATAAAGGGGGAGGTAGTCAGTGGGTTCAAACAATTTTGGGTTTTGTGGGGTTTCTAGAATGTTTGTCCGATTGGTTGAGATTGTTTAAATCAATTGTAGTACACGAAGTACCTCTAGATACTTTTGTTTTCTGTTCATTTCAGATCTTTCCATGTTTCTAGGTCTTCATTGGAATCCTCCTGCTATATTTTTGTTTCAATTCCTTTAAGTACGAATTATATAAATGTCTCGTATATTAATATAATAATAGGTGTGAATTTTTCGTTTTTTTAAGTTACCTCGGCAATTTATTTCTGTACAATGAGGATAATACTTACAGTCATTGTAATTTATAACAGACGGTCTGCGATAGAATTAAACCTTTATTGGGGTCATTATAGAACCCAGCGACGAAGGTTACTTTAGGAATTGGAATAAGAGGAGAAATTGAATCATTTTTAAAGATTAACACCTGATTTTGTGTCAGTAAGGACCCAAAGGGTGGGAGAGGTAATCCCAGTGTTGGTAGGGAAGGCAGGGGAGGGGGGGGCAACCCCAATTCTGGTAAGGAGGAGGGCACCCCGGTGGGGGTGGGGAGGTGGAGGACACGTGTAGGAGGCAATATCCCTTTTTCCCTCGGGCTGTGTCTGATCTCGTTTTACTCTTCGAGTGGACAATTACCTCTTTTTGTCATTGTGTGCGCGACTTACAATGGCAGGTCTCTCTCTCTCTCTCTCTCTCTCTCTCTGACAGATGTCTCCAGGAACCAGGAATCTTATGTTAAACAGCAATTGTGGCTTCCTTTTCCACCTTCCGGAGACACGAACTTCAAAGGGACGATTCCTCGGACGTATCAACAAGGCTCTCTCTCTCTCTCTCTCTCTCTCTCTCTCTCTCTTCTCTCTCTCTCACTGAGCAGTAGCATCAGCAGCAGAAGAAGAACAAGAAGTTATAATAAGAAGTAGAGGGAAAGAATATATACATAGGATACTTGGTCCTTGCTTGAGCGATTATTTTTTTTTGTTTCGTTATGATAAGTTTGTCCTTAGAGGGATATATCGCCAAAGGTTTGTAAATCTGGTGCATGGAGTATTATTATTATTATTATTATTATTATTATTATTATTATTATTATTATTTAGCCATAATAGTTATCGTTATTTATGTACCATCAAGTTAGTATCATGATTCTGGGTTTGACCAATTTGTTGAGTAATCAACTGTAGTTTTTTTAATGGTAATTAATGTTTGTGTATAAACTGGTCGTTAATAACTAAAAATAGATACGGTTCTCCGAATTAGTCGTGATATGTTATCACCTCTTATGAGAAATAGGTATATATATACAATTTATACATCAACGAATGACAGATAGTATATTTTTTCGCATCCAAAAAAATCTCAACTTTTACCGCAATTACCCGTGCGCTCTCTCTCTCTCTCTCTCTCTCTCTCTCTCTCTCTCTCTCTCACACACACACACACAGACACAATGGAACGCTTTACCTCTTAAACACCGTCCCATTCCAGGAAATGACAAAGGAAGAGAGAGAGAGAGAGAGAGAGAGAGAGAGAGAGAGAGAGAGAGAGAGAGAGAGAAGCCATTTGCATCCGGGGAGCTACTGTAGATAGAGGAGAAACTTGCCGACGGAAAAAGTAGTCAAGTATTCCTGTTGTGTGTGAATTGCCAAGTAGCCAGAGGTCGGAATGCTTAAATAGCCCACGAGTTTAGGCGAGTTAGGGACACTGTTCTTACGAGGGTTTTTTTTTTTTTTTTTTTTTTTTTTTTTGGAACACGCGACACACAGAGAGAGAGAGAGAGAGACAGAGAGAGAGAATGCTGGGCTTTAACTTGCTAAATGTTTTAGAGTTCTATGAAGAGAGAGAGAAGAGAGTATACTGGGGTTTAACTTGTTAAAGGCTTTAGATTTCTAAATACGAGAGAGAGAGAGAGAGAGAGAGAGAGAGACCTGGAAGAGCTGATCGAGAGAGAGAGAGAGAGAGAAATAGGTTTACACATGTTTATGTTCATAACTGCTCACACCAGAACGTACACTATGGAAATAGAGGTCAAAGAAGCTTTGTCGACTGCGATAGGATGCAAGTCAAATCTGCTTACTATTAAACCTCTCTCTCTCTCTCTCTCTCTTCTTCTTTTCTTCGTATCTCATATTCGAAGATTCAGTTAACTGCCTATTTTCTTTAATAAGACAAAAAAAAAAAAAAACGATTGGATAGTAAAGGAGCATTAGATCAAACAAGGGGAAAAGCCTGAATAGAGGGATTAGGACGGACTCATTAATAATTACTGTCCAGATTTAGAGTTAGTAATAGTAACTGTTATAGAAATAGCCTCAGTTAGAGAATGCCGACTTACATACATATCTTATGGCCAAGAACTTAAGCAGGACAATGGCGTTGTTTCATTTGGGTTTTCTTGAGCTTATTTTTCCCCCCCCCCCCCCCCCCCCCCCCACCCCCCCCCCCCCCCCCCCCCCCCCCCCCCCCCCCCCCCCCCCATCCTTTTTTTTTTTATCTAAAATTTTATTTTTCTGGGGATATGTATTGTCAACATTACTCTTTTATTTCTTGCTTTGATATATTTTTAAGACGATATACCTATTATATGTAAATATATATGTATATTATATAAATGTCAAGTGCGTGTGTGTGTGTGTATATGTATGTTTATGGTATATGTATCAATGTATGTATATATATTATATATATATATATATATTAATATATATATATATATATATATATATATATTATATAATATATATATATAGATATATATATATATATTATATATATTATATATATATTATATATATGTTCATCTTAAGAAATATTTCATATTCAAGCAAAAATCTAAGAGATTCTTCAATAATGTATATACTTTGGAAAGTGACATTTTAGGGAAAAAAAAGAGACACGTTAAGGAATTAGCTCGAGGGGGAAAAGAATATCAAATAGAGAGAGAGAGAGAGAGAGAGAGAGAGAGAGAGAGAGAGAGAGAGGAAGTTTTATCTTGATTTTTATCCGGTTTTATATTTCATGCTATCAGGGGAAAACGCGGAAATGGAGATGAGATAATGAACAAAATAAGGGGAAAACAAGCGAGGGGAGACGATGTTCAGTGAGCGAACATTAAGTCATTAGCACAGTGGATGAAATGGAGGGGCGGTTGGCATAATGAGTATTTTAGGATTTTTTTTCTATTATATATTTTCCGTGCCATATTTGGCCACAAGTCGTGAAGGCAAGAATGTTGCTTTATAATGATTTTTATCCTTGTATGTAAAGGATCCGTCCTTTGTATTTCATTATTTTTTTTATCTATTATTTATCTATTTTTCTAATAACTTCTCTTCTTTCTGTATTTCCCATTAACTTCTGTTACGTCTTTCCAATGAACACCATAATGTATTGTCTTTGGAAAATTGAATTTCAAGTCCCTGTCTCCTTGGTTGGCTTGGTCCATATGAATAGGATTAATCTTCTGAGTAATAATGGTGGTAATAATAATAAAAGACAAGAATTACACGTGAAAACTCATTGCTGGATTTTGCTATCTGTCAGATTTCCTCTGAAGTGTTTGACAACGTCTCTTATTATTCAAAAAAGATTAAAACTTCACATAGACGAATCTTTGAAGATATATACTTAAAAAAAACAAACGAATACATTATTGGTTCTAAAAGTATTAGTGTTAATCTTATTACAATTGGTTTTTATAGTTTTCGTAATCGCCAAGATTATTTACAAACTTTGCCATGTAGTCCTTGGGATATACGTAAGTATGCAACTAAGCAATCGTGGTGATGAACTTACTAGATCTTTAGCCAGTAGTGAAGGAATCATATGATTATTATTTACTATTAATTATCATTGTCTTACTTGGCCTGGCTCTCTCTTCCCCACACTAAATCACGTCCAAGGGTAGTGACGTCGCCCTTCACGACCCCCCCCCCCCTTATGTAAGTGGGTTTTCAGGCAAAGGGGTTTACGGTTAAGAGAGAGATATATGTGACTTTTCTTGTATTAAACATTAACCTTGTCTCCAAGAGCTTCCTCCCCTATACTGTCCCCCCCAACCCTCTCTCTCTCTCTCTCTCTCTCTCTCTCTCTCTCTCCTCTCTCTCTCTCTCTCTCATTTGGACAATCACCGCCTACTGTAGATGTGTATTTTTCGTGCTCTTTTTAGCGGCGCGTCTCACCTTTTCCAGGTATCTGGATTCCAGAGATAAACATTGTATACCTGGAAAAGGTGTTCCATCTTCTGTTTCTCTCGAGGTGTAATTTCAGGGTGTTTGGGTTCGTTTGTATATTGTATTTTATAGTGTGGTTTGAATTTTTCCCTTTTTTTCAGATTTTACTTATTTCTTATACAGTTTTTGTGGGGAATCATGGACCTAGTTTTTCTTGATTTATCACGGAATTGAAATAGACTTTTGTTGTTGCTCGTATGGTGCTCTGCGCGCGCGCGCGCATGTGTGTGTCATCGTCATCACCTATGCTAATTCCACCTGCCGTATATAGACTTCCAAACTCGTAATATTCTGGTACACGAAGACACGGGCCGTACGAACTGTATTTATTAAGTCCCAGTATTTTCATGTCTACAAATTTTTCATTCACTGTAGTGTTTGTTCTCTCTCTCTCTCTCTCTCTCTCTCTCTCTCTCTCTCTCTCTCTCTCTCTCTCTCTCTCTCTCTCTGGTCTTCACGAGGTGTTTTTATGAAGTAACAGCCTTTTCATGGCAAAAGATTCTCTCTCTCTCTCTCTCTCTCTCTCTCTCTCTCTCTCTCTCTCTCTCTCGATTAGTATATCAGAAATATTGACTTGAGTAAGCCTTTAAGGTTACGGAGGTTGTAATTAAGAGTGAAGTCCAGCCAAGGGTACAATTAGCGCTCGTAAATTAAATCCTTCACTTAACAGGTTTTTGACGAAGTGGGAAATCCTCCGGAGGATGGACAGAACACTGGCGAAGGATGAACATAAGAACAATTTCAGAAGGATTGGACGCCATGATGAACAGTGAGTGAGAATGTTGCGATGAATAGGGGGAAAAAAAGTGGTTGGTGAAAAAAAAATTAAATGTCGAACTAGAAATAAATTTATACTTAATGTGAAATGAAGCTACGAGATAAAAGGAAATAGAAATGGGTTTAGATAACAATATTTAACAATATTCTTCAAATTTAATATAAAAATGAAGAAAGAATTGTAGAAGGAAGATATTATGTCATCAAAATGAAAAATTATATATATAAAAATGTGAAAAATAACACAGAAACGGGCAGCAGAATGAACATTGTGGAAAGTAAAAACATGCAGACTTGAGGATTGCATTACAAAGAAGAGTGAAGAGCACGATTAAGAATAACGAAAAAAAGAGTGAATTTTATATTGAAAGAAAAAAAAATGATGGTTTTAGTATCAAATCCGTTCCCTATTTGTCCTCATCAAGTTCCGTCAAGGACACTTGGCGAACTGCCTGCGGGGAGACGTTCCAAATTATTATTATTATTATTATTATTATTATTATTATTACATTAGAGCTCAGGGTAGATTACCGAATTTTCAATCAATAAAAAACGATTATTACTACTTGTTTGTGTTTTATTTATTTGTTAACGCGAGAGTTGTTGATGTTGTTGCTCTGTGTGTGTGCGTGTGTGTGTGTAGAGGAGAGAGAGAGAGAGAGAGAGAGAGAGTGTGTGTGTTGGGGAAGGGGGGGAGGGGGACGGTGGAGTTGTAAGTCCACTCCTCTGAGGACGAAGAAGAAACTGGTATTTGAACTAAATATGGTATTGCAGGCGTTCAACGTCTTCCAGGTGGCACGAAAGCAACACACACACACACACACACAGAGAGAGAGAGAGAGAGAGAGAGAGAGAGAGAGAGTTACAAGGAGTAACAAGGCTTAGAATGTCTCAAAGAGGAGATATCGTGTGCTCACTTTTACTGATCATTCACAGTGTCCTTCTTATGATTTTGTCTAGCTTACTTTTAAACGCTTCCACACTGAGGGGAGAGAGAAGCGATACTTTTGAGTGTTAAAAGTATCTCAGATATTTGCCAAAAGTATTTTATAGTGTAGTAGATTATCAGTCGTTTTATTTATCTTGTTCCCCAACCACTCCAACTCCGCCTTTTCGACGACTGAAAGTTTTCCTTTGCTCGTTGGTTTAATAGCGAGGTTGTCCTCCTGTTAGCGTTATTAAAATCTTCTTGCGTACTCGGGGAGTAAGCCTACAAATTACTTTGATGATGTTGTTGTTGTTGTTGTTTTTGTTGAGGTGGTAGGAAAGGTCTATGGAAGAGTCTAAAAAGGTGTGATAAAGGTGTTTAGCGTTGAGTTAAAGATACAGGAATTTTAGCATAGGATATTTTTTATTTATTTATTAGAATGGAAATGTATAGAAATAGATGATGTGCTTGTTAAACAGTACAGAAAAATTATTTCTAATAAGATATAGCCTATTTACTTTGATTTTCGTTAGTGAAACTAGGCTGTATTTGATTAGATTTTAGCTCGTTTTAATATTTGTTCAAAGTTAGGAATATAATGTTTACATTTACGCGTGAGGGGAAAATCTCGCACGCGTCCCGAGTAAAAGCTGGAGGTCGGATCACGCCTTGTTTACTCTCGATTTCCCTTTTAGCGCTGAATGACCTCATGGGCAACAGCGCTTGGCCTTTGCCCTAAAGTCTCTATTTATTCTATTCTGTATTCGGATGGTGGAAGTCGTAAAGTCACGAGATTTCGAATTCTTTTCAAGTAACCCAATGGGCGCCATTAGTTCCTCGTTGGACAAGTGGTTTTCGCGCTCGCCTACCAATCCGGTGGTCCGAAGTTTGATTCTCGGCTCTGCCAAACGTGGAATCAGAGGAATATATTTCTGGTGATATAAATTAATTTCTCGATATAATGGGGTTCGGATTCCACAGTAAACTGTAGGTCCCGTTGTTAGGTAACCAGTTGGCTCCTAGCCACGTGAAAATATCTAATCCTTCGGGCCAGCCATACGAGAGCTGTTAATCAGCTCAGTGGCCTGGTTAAACTAAGATATACTTAACTTTTTACAACACCTTTTTCGGCTCCTGTTTGCTCCTCCTCAGTAATCCTGTTTGCATGTTTCGTTTGGGGATATCCTTATCTCCCGAGATTACTGCGTTGGCGCTTCTGCTGTTCGGCGATTATTCCGGATTACCCCGGTCTCTGATAAATCTCCCCCTCCCCCGGCCCACCCCACCTTCCTCGTTCCTCGCCCGGATTCCCTGCGCTCCCAAATTCGAGAGGCGAAGGCTTTTAAAAAGGTGGTTGGTTGGTTCGTGGCGTTGCGATTCTCGGTGTACTATAGATATTAGGATATGGGATGGCGAGGGATTGAGGTGTTTGAGGTGCGTTTGGGATTTGGGATTACGAGGGATTAAACTGTGTTTGCCTTTCGCCGTTTCGAAAACTGAGTTTGGGAAGGGAGACTTTTCTGGTCATGTTTGTTCCAGAGATGATCTGTGGTGGGATTTCTCTCCCGGCTGTTGTTGTTTTTGCTGTGGGGGGTTTGTTTATCCGGGGCCTTATGCCAGCACGCGTGATTGATCGTACAAGCAGACTGAAATGATAGTTATTTTTTATTAATTTATTTTTTCATCTCGAGGCTGACTCCCCAAACAGGGACTGGCCCTAGAGAAAATAAAAGATATTGGCAAATTGGTCCTGTTAGTTAATATTGCTAGAAATGAGAAGGGGTGTGAGATTTCGTCAAGTCGAATCGATTACTAAAGAATCAGGAGAGAGAGAGAGAGAGAGAGAGAGAGAGAGAGAGAGAGAGAGAGAGAGAGAGAGAGAGAGAGAGAGAGAGAGGGATATTTATGAGTTTGGTCTTGAAGTATTTA
>NC_087215.1:70496812-70515386 GCF_015104395.2 Macrobrachium nipponense | reverse complement strand
CTTTAGATTGCCAGTTTCTTGTGCACTCCCCAGGGAATGATACAGACCAAAACCAAAAACCCTGGATAGTAATTGTTATAAAGATGAATTATCACATGATATTTTGGCCGGCGAGTGTCATAAAATGATATTATTACCTGCCGTGACACGGGAAACAGGAAGGGCTTATGTGAACGTCAAGGGTATTGGCATTTCGACATATTTTAAGCTTTCTCCACCTTCTTGTGGCCTTTTCTTGTTCCTGGGCTGGAAAAGGGCATCAGGTTGACCAGCCAGTTGACCTTTGGGATTATACGAAATTCATGCACCTTTGGGGCTTGGCAGGTAATTGTTTACTCTGAGTAAGCTCTCTTTCCTTTTGCGGTTATAGTCGACAAGAACATTTTCAATTCAGAGAACTTAGTGAGGTCTAGTTAATAATAATAATAGTAATAATAATAATAATAATAATAATAATAATTGTTAAGTCTTTGTACATATAGATGTTCACTAATTTAAAAAAATAATAGGAATGTTCATTTATTGTGAATAATAATAATAATAATAATGATAACAATAATAATAATAATATATTGATTATGATAATAATAATTGTTATGTCTTGTAACATATGGATGTTCACATTTTTGTAATAATAATAATAATAATAATAATAATAATAATATAATAATAATAATAATGTCAAACGGAATAAGAACAGACAGTAACAACGTATATTTATCTGCCTGTGACCGTCAATCTTGATTGGCGTCCCCTTCCTTGCTCCCTCACGCCGATGAGGGCTCTCTCTCTCTCTCTCTCTCTCTCTCTCTCTCTCTCTCTCTCTCTCTCTCTCTCTCTCTCTCATGCAGCACTGTGCTTAGATGGGTCACACTGATAATGATATTAAAAGCTGGAATGATTATTATTGCTGGCGTTGAACTGGCCCTTTTAATAGTTGTATTATATTGAGTGGTTTGAAGTTGGAATATGTGAAAACTCGATTAAATTGATTGTTACCGAAGGTTTGTATCAGAAATATTCCATTACTAAAAGCGAGTAATATCTGTTCGTACAATTCCATTGATTTAGATTTTGAATTTGAAAGTAACTTGTAACTGTTACAACTCCTTATTATTTTTGTTGTTTGTTTGTTGAATCTGTTACTTCTTTCGAGTGAGCACCGTATCCTTTGGAAGCTTTAAAAGTCAGTGGTTCCTCTGGTGGGATTGTTCCATGTGAATAGGGTTCGTCTTCTGAATAATAATAATAATAATAATGCCCACAGTGATCGAGTTGGCGAAAGCTACCTGTATTCAGCAATATACTACATTTATACTATTGTGGACTTTATTTTTCCATTTAAAGATCACTAGAAAGTGTTGCTACCAAATAATAATAATAATAATAACGATGTGATATTCTTTTTAATAACTAAATTAGATTTGTTTGTTTTTCTTGCCAATTTTTCAGAGCGATTTTTATCTCATCACTTTCTCTCGTGGCTGACATTATTTTAAAAAGATAAATGTCCCTTTATTTGTGCATACGTTTTTTTTTTTTTTTTTTTTTTTTGTCGTGAGTTTCCATGTCACAGCAGCTCCGCCTGGCCACCATTTGTCTGTGTCGCGTGGACTACCTGTGTCCCCTCTCATCCCCGTCTGTTATTGTTATCCCTTCGTTCTAATTCCTCCCTCTATTCCCTTCATCTGGGCAAATTGTTTTGCATCGCATTAGGGAAGATTTATCAATTCGCTTCCATACGCCGTCATTCCTCTTCTGCTGTTTCCACACACGACCCCTTTCGTCGTCTGCTGCATCGTTTGTCTTTTCGTGACGTCATCCCACCCCCCAGCCTTTTCCTGGATCTCTCTCTCTCTCTCTCTCTCTCTCACGGGGCGCCACCATCACTATCCCAATCCTTCGTTAATCTTCCCCATCCTTCTCTCTCTATATTTCCTTCTTTCCCCTTCCCGTCTTCCTCTCTCTCCCTTCTTAAGTCCCCTTCCTCGTAGTTCCATATTTCCCTCTTCCTGTTTATCGGCCCCTTCTCTCTCCCCTCTCCCTCCCATCCCCCGTCCCTTCCTCCTCCTCCTCCTCCTCCTTCTCCGTAGATTACAGATACAAGTAGGCGTAATGGAGGGAGCTTTCCCACTTTCAGTTTGGGAATCTGCTTAAATATTCATTAAAATCTGCTGCGCGGTCTTCTCTCGCTGTGTTTCCCCTGGGCGCGTGTGACGTCATCGAGAGCGATTAGAAATGATCATTGGTTAGGCTGTACCACAGGTTAGACTACCATAGTTAAGGCTACTTCAGGTCAGACTACCATAGCTTAGGCTACCATGGGGTTAGGTTAGGCTGCCACAAGTTACGCTACCACAGGTTCACCTACCATACCGCAGGTTAGTCTACCATAGGTTATGGTACTGCTGCTTAGGAGATTAGACTAACAGTTTGCTGTCCTTTTGAATGACGGGAAACCGTATCACCACTACTGTATCATTCGTAATTTTTATGTACCCATATTCGCTTAACGAGAGTCCCAGATATGATTTTGATGACGGGGGATGCCTGCTTTTGAAGAAAAAAAAAAAAAAAAAAAAAAAATAAATAAATAAAAACCATCAGTATTGAAGGCGACGTAAATTGCCCATCTCCAGAACGAAGGGGTCGCTTCCTAAATCCGGTAGAGAGGCCGTTATCCGGCCTGTTCCGTAAAATATCTCGCCATCGGAGGCCGTTCACGCAGCCGTATTTCTCCGATAAGATTGCATTCTCCCTTGAAACGCGTTGTTTAAGATACCTGTGGTCAGATTGGGGTCCGGATTTACACTTTTTTTTCTCATTTTTTTCTTTCTTTTTTTTCTTTTTAGAGGTTAGTACCTTATTGTGCTAAGTGATAACTTAAAGTTGTTATTATTATTATATTATTATTATTATTATTATTATTATTATTAATATTATTATTGTTGTTGTTGTTGTTGTAGTTGTTATTATTATTATTATTTATTAAAAAGGATTGCTGCATCAGCTCCATTAATTTTGTGTAGAGTCTTCTCTATTTTCCTTATCAAGGATTTCTCAGTGTTGCTAAAACTGGCAACGTACCAGTAATAAATAAAATTCAATATGACTATACCGGATTTGACGATCTCCTTTGGCACGTTGCTTGCCAGTTTTAGCAACACTGAGAAATCCATGATAAGGAAAATAGAGAAGACTCTATACAAAATTAATGGAGCTGATGCAGCAATCCTTTTTTTAACAAGACATGTTTGAAAGAGGGTACTCAAGAAATATTATCCCAGTTATTATTATTATTATTATTATTATTATTATTATTATTATTATTATTATTTTTTTTTTTTTTTTTTTTTTTTTTTTTTTGGTGTGCCTCTATCACAGTCCTCCAATTCGACTGGGTGGTATTTATAGTGTAGGGTTCCGGGTTGCATCCTGCCTCCTTAGGAATCCATCACTCTCCTTACTATGTGTGCCGTTTCTAGGACCACACTCTTCTGCATGAGTCCTGGAGCTACTTCAGCCTCTAGTTTTTCTAGATTCCTTTTCAGTGATCTTGGGATCGTGCCTAGTGCTCCTATGATTATGGGTACGATTTCCACTGGCATATCCCATATCCTCCTTATTTCTATTTTCAGATCTTGATACTTATCCATTTTTTCCCTCTCTTTCTCTTCAACTCTGGTGTCCCATGGTATTGCGACATCAATGAGTGATACTTTCTTCTTGACTTTGTCAATCAACGTCACGTCTGGTCTGTTTGCACGTATCACCCTATCCGTCCTGATACCATAGTCCCAGAGGATCTTTGCGTGATCGTTTTCTATCACTCCCTCAGGTTGGTGCTCGTACCACTTATTACTGCAAGGTAGCTGATGTTTCTTGCACAGGCTCCAGTGGAGGGCTTTTGCCACTGAATCATGCCTCCTTTTGTACTGGTTCTGTGCAAGTGCCGGGCATTCGCTTGCTATGTGGTTTATGGTTTCATTTTTCGTATTGCACTTCCTACTTATGGGAGAGATGTTATTTCCGTCTATCGTTCTTTGAACATATCTGGTTCTTATTATTATTATTATTATTATTGTTATTATTATTAGCAAAGCTGCAACCCAAGAATCCAGTAATTCCAAGTGTTAAGAGCCCAGTGCTGCGGAAGAAGAAATACGCAAGTCCAGAACAAACTATGGAATAAGTAAAAGAGAAAAAGGAATTGGAATAAGACAAATAAAATATGAAATGAGACTCGTGTGATCTCATTCAACTGATAACTGTAGAAGTCTTCAATGCGTTTCGGTTTGACCCACCTAGGCAAACAATGGGTCGATAGATTGATAGAGAGATATATTGGTAATTCTACAGAATAGCCCCGCGAGATGAATCCAAAAAAACATGAGCCAAAGGAGGTAAATTTCTCTTATTATATCGACAAGTTTTCACATGTTATCTCGCCAGCACTGCCATACGTTCACCATTTTGTATACATGTGTGCGTACCTCTATTAAAGAATTACATTAATACACACACATATACATACATACATACATACATACATACATACACACATATATATGTATATATATATATAAATATGTATGTATATATATACGTATATATATATATATATATATTATATTTATATATACGTATATATATATATATATATATATAGTGTGTGTGTGTGTGTGTGTGTGTGTATATATAATATATATATATATATATATATATATATATATATATATATATATATATATATATATATATATATATATATGTATAGCAGAAAAAAAATATATTTTCTTCTTCAACGACCCTGGATCTTAATGGCGTCAGTCGAATTTCCTCCCTCTTGAATATTTGAAAAGAAATAATGACCGGGTAAGAGTCTCTGCGGACAGAGAGAGAGAGAGGGAGAGAGAGAGAGAGAGAGAGTTATTTAAAATGCATATCTCTCTCTTCCCATCGGTAAGCAGCTTGAAGCGATGATGCTACCTTCGCTTTGTTTTCCATTAGGGGGTTTTCGCTCTCTCTCTCTCTCTCTCTCTCTCTCTCTCTCTCTCTCTCTCTCTCTCTCATAGATTGGTTATGCGGTGTTCTCTCTCTCTGTCTCTCTCTCTCTCTTTGATAAATTGGCTGGTTGTGGTATTTTCTCTTTATCTATATATCTATCTATCAATATCAATCTCTCTCTCTCTCTCTCTCTCTCTCTCTCTCTTTTATTAAATTGACTGGTGGTGGTATTTTCTCTCTTTCTCTATCTATCTATCTATCTATCTATCTATCTATCTATCTGTCTGTCTATCTATCTATCTAGCTATATCTCTCTCTCTAATAAATTGGTTTTGGTATCCTCTCTCTCTCTCTCTCTCTCTCTCTCTCTCTCTCTCTCTCTCTCTCTCTCTCTCTTTGATAAATTGGCTGGTGGTGGTATTTTCTATCTATCTATCTATCTCTCTCTCTAATAAATTGGTTTTGGTATCTTCTCTCTCTCTCTCTCTCTCTCTCTCTCTCTCTCTCTCATAAATTGGCTGGTGGTGGTATTTTCTCTCTCTCTCTCTCTCTCTCTATCTATCTATCTATCTATCTATCTATCTATCTATCTGTCTATCTATCTATCTATCTATCTATCTATCTATCTATCTAGCTATATATCTCTCTCTCTAATAAATTGGTTTTGGTATCTTCTCTCTCTCTCTCTCTCTCTCTCTCTCTCTCTCTCTCTCTCTCTCTCTCTCGGGGGGATATTTTTCCTAATGAATTATGAATGGTGGAAAACCTGACTTTTCCGTTCGACTCTTTGTGGTTATTTGAACTATTTTGCTCTGAGAGTATTTTCGTTGCGCGTCTGTATTTTGTGCTTAGTGCCTTCATAAGTGTTTGAATTTTTTACGTCTCTTAGTTTAATTATTTTTTCTCTTTGTTTTACAGTTATTTCTGTAACATTTTGTCATTTATTTTATGTGGTTTATATGTACGTATACACCTGTCTCTTCACATTTCCAGCGTTAGATATGTCATTAAATTCATACCTGCATATATATATATATATATATATGGATATATATATATATATATATATATATATATATATATATATATATAGTTAATATTAGGATTTAGCCTGTCCGCGAGATACCTCTGGTACGGTAGTAGCTATATGTCCATTCTTTTATGACTTAAAGGAGTCGGTTGCTAACGCCGTGGCCTCCCATTTGAAAGACCGGGGTTGGGCGATCCCGATGTGAGTCAGAAACTTACATAAAGATAGATATGTATATATATATATATATGAATGTATGTATGTATATATGTAATGAATATGTGTATATGAACATGTATGTGTATTATAACAGCTTCGTAAGACTTTGAATCCCACTAAACATTATTTACATATATTGTTCTATTTATCGTTTAATAATATCCGTATTACTAAAAATAACGTTCGTTTCCCTTCACTGACCCCCCAAAAAGTGGTGGTCGGTGGGGGGACGTTCTGTGAATCTCAGCTGTATAAAACCGACGTTGATACGTCCCAGATGTGAAAGATTCGGAGCCTGTGGTCTGTGGGTACTTTTAATCTAATCTCTCTCTCTCTCTCTCTCTCTCCTCTCTCTCTCTCTCTCTCTCTCTCGTTCGAGTTTAGTGGAGCCGTTTTATTTTTCATTAACTTTCGAAAGCTCTTGTTTTGTTAGACTTTAAATTCACGCTGCAACTCTTACCAGATTCGTATGCCTCGCTTTTTACTTCATGCAGGACCCATCCGTTTCTTTGTTAATGTAGGCTCTCTCTCTCTCTCTCTCTCTCTCTCTCTCTCTCTCTCTCTCTCTCTCATTCGGAATCGGAATCCTTTACTCTCTCTCTCTCTCTCTCTCTCTCATTCAGGAACATTTTCCAGGTATCCTTTACTCTCTTTCTTTCTCTCATTCAGGATCGCTTCCTAGGAACCCCACCCCTCTCTCTCTCTCTCTCTCTCTCTCTCTCTCTCTCTCTCTCTCTCTCTCTGTCATTCAGTATCATCATTTTCTAGGATTTTTTAATGTCAGAATTTCTGGAAATGAACAAAAGAACAACATACCAGAGCAGGAAAGAGACATGGGAAAATCCTTATTACTACCAGTATTAAATGAAGGAGAAAACACGCAAACCATCATAGTGATGAATGCGCAGGGTTTAGTTACGAGTAACTCAAAAAGAAAAATAGAGTACTTAGAAGAACTAACCCAAAATGAAAAGAAAATAGATATAATGAATATAAGTGAAACCTGGTATTCCCAAGAGACTGGGAATGATGATCAAATAAAAGGGTTCCAAACTTATAGATCAGATAGAAAAAAATAGGAATCAAGGGGGAACCGCAATATATGGGAAAGACAAAAAACAAGGAAAAATATATGAGAAATATAGTAACTCAGAATGTGAACTAATAGCGGTAGAATTTGAATCTGAAAAATTGATGAACATAGTAATATATAGACCTCCTAATACTAAAGAGTTTGACTTAATAATTGAAAAATTGGATGATATATGTAGAAATCACAAGGACTGGACTATTCTCCTATCTGGTGACTTCAACTTTCCTTTCGTAGAATGGAAAGAACGAATAGGAGATTGTGGTTGTACTTATATATATAAAAAAGAGAGTAATAGTAGTGCAGAAGATAAGAGGCAATTTGAAAAGCTATTAGATATGCTACTAGAATACAACATTCAACAAATAAATCACCTGCCAACAAGAAAGGAAAATACTTTAGACCTAGTATTTGTGAACGAGATGAATTATGTTAAAGAAATAATAGTTTAATAATGCGAATATTTCAGACCATAATGTCATAGAATTAACAGTTCATTCCAAGCAAGTGAAAATAGAGATAAGCAAGAAATGAAAAGTGGGAAGGAATATGGAAAATACAACTTCTACAGTAAAAATATAAAATGGTCAGAAATTAATGAAGAATTAAACAAAGATTGGGATAAAACATTTTCGTAAGTGATGACATAAGGGTAAATACGGAGATATTATATAAAATTATTGGAGAAAATTGTGGAAAAATATATACCGAAGAAGAAAAGTAAACATCATCATGCATACCAAGAGACAGAAGGATCTTGTTCCAGAAAATCAGAAAGTGGAAAAAAGGTCTTGCAAAAGAAAAAAATGCATGGAAAGTTATAGAACTAAAAAGTAAGTAGATAGAAAATGCAGAACAAAAGATTATACAATCAAAAGAAAATGAAAAACGGGACTTGGAAGAAAAAACCCTATTAAATATCAAGCAAAACCCCAAACTATTATACTCATATGCGAAGAAGATGAATAAAAGAAGAATAGAAATAGGCCCTCTGAGAATTGAAGGGAGATTAACGAATGAAAAAAAGGAAATTTGCAACATACGGGCAGAACGATATAAGAGAGAATTCACCCCTAGAATAGATAATGAAGATAATGATATAGAAGTAAGGGATGAAAATAGTGAATATTTAGCTGACATAGATATTAATGAAGCTGATATTGTGCAGGCTATTAATGAAATTAAAAATGGAGCTGCTGCAGGCCTGATGGAATTCCTGCTATTATTTTGTTAAAGAAAGTAGTTCATTCTATCGCAAAGCACTTGCAATATTATTAAGACAAAGTGTAGATACAGGCAAGATTTATGATGAGCACAAATTAGCATATATTACCCCTACTTTCAAAAGTGGATCAAGACT
The DNA here is from genome assembly GCF_015104395.2 of Macrobrachium nipponense. Lineage (NCBI taxonomy): Eukaryota > Metazoa > Arthropoda > Malacostraca > Decapoda > Palaemonidae > Macrobrachium > Macrobrachium nipponense. Next base: position 70,506,680 of record NC_087215.1, on the reverse strand, counting down.
AGAGGCAAGTAATTATAGGCCTGTGAGTCTAACATCACATATTATGAAAGTGTATGAAAGGGTAATGAAGAAAAATATTATGAAACATTTAATAAAAAATAATTTGTTTAATAAAGGACAACATGGTTTCGTACCCGGAAAAAGTACACAAAACCCAACTGTTAGTCCACCGTGAGAACATATTCAAAAATATGAAAAGCGGAAATGAAACAGATGTGGTTTATTTAGACTTTGCAAAAGCTTTTGATAAAGTAGACCATAATATTAGCGAAGAAAATTAGAAAACACAATATCGTGGATAAAGTAGGAAGATGGTTAAAAGAATTTTTACACAACAGAAAAACAGATAGTTATTGCAAACGACGAGAGAAAATCGGATGAAGTCAAGGTAATATCCGGTGTGCCGCAATGGTACGGTGTTAGCTGCAATACTGTTTGTTATTATGATTGAAGACATAGACAATAATGTGAAGGATTCGGTAGTGAGTAGTTTCGCAGATGACACAAGAATAAGTAGAGAAATTACTTGTGATGAAGATAGGAACGCTCTACAAAGAGAGCCTTAACAAAGTATATGATTGGGCAGAGGTAAAATAGGATGGTATTTAACTCTGATAAAATTTGAATCAATAAATTATGGAGACAGAGAAAGAAAGCTATATGCATATAAGGGACCTAATAATGAGACCATCACAAATAAGGAAGCAGTTAAAGAACCTTGGTGTGAGATGAATAGGAACATGTTATGCAATGATCAATAGCAACTCTGTTGGCAAAATGTAAGCAAAAACTGGGAATGTTGTTACGGCAACTTCAAAACAAGAAAAGCTGAACACATGATTATGCTTTATAAAACTATGTTCGTAGTCCCACTTGAATATTGCAATATGATATGGTACCCACACTATCAAAAGGATATTGCACAAATAGAGAGTGTACAAAGGTCCTTCACAGCTAGAATAGAAGAAGTTAAGGACCTGAGACTAGGGAAAGACTACAATTCTTAAAATTATATAGTCTGGAAAGGAGAAGAGAACGCTACATGATAATTCAGGCATGGAAAACAGATAGAAGGAATAGCAGAAAATATCATGGAACTAAAAATATCAGAAAGAGCAAAGCAGAGCTAGATAATAGTGCCCAAAAACTATACCAGGAAAAATAAAGGAAAGCACACAGGACATTAATCCACTACGCACCAGCATCGATAATGCAGCGTCTATTCAATGCGTTGCCAGCTCATCTGAGGAATATATCAGGAGTGAGCGTAGATGTGTTTAAGAATAAGCTCGACAAATATCTAAACTGCATCCCAGACCATCCAAGATTGGAAGATGCAAAATATACCGGAAGATGTACTAGCAACTCTCTGGTAGACATTAGAGGTGCCTCACACTGAGGGACCTGGGGCAACCCGAAGCAAGATGTAAGGTAAGGTAAGGTAAGGTAAGGTCTCTCTCTCTCTCTCTCTCTCTCTGATTCAGGAGTCCCTTTCCAGGAATCCTTGTCTTTCATACAGGATAATTTTCCAGGACTCTCTCTCTCTCTCTCTCTCTCTCTCTCTCTCTCTCTCTCTCTCTCTCTCTCAGGATCGCTTTCCAGGAATCCTTTTGTTTTGGCAAGACTGGGAAAATATGTCCCTTGCAGTGCCTGCCGAAGATAAGCTCTTGAGCATTTGGTGTTCGCGGCGGTTGCCGACTGTCAATAGTAATGTCTGAACATTATGATGTCTTCTGGCTTTTGCTTCTGTTTGCTTAAGACATCTCCTCCCCCTCCCTTCGTTTTCCTCATCTCTCTCTCTCTCGCTCTCTTTTCTCATTTACCCCACTCGATTCTCTCTTCTTCTATATGTCTGTGTTGTTTCGTTATGAATGTTTATGGAACTGGTTTGCGTCCTCTCTCTCTCTCTCTCTCTCTCTCTCTCTCTCGACCCAACTCTCTCTTCTTATGCTCTATCCCTTGGCGGTTTCGTTTTGACCGTTGCTGGAGCTGTCTCTCTCTCTCTCTCTCTCTCTCTCTCTCTCTCTCTCTCTCTCCACAAACGCGTCTGTTGCTCTTTTTCTATCTTAATCCCTTGTGTTTATTTACATTTGGGCTGAGTCACTTTGGTTGCCCGGTGTAATCCGCCGGAATGGGAGAGAGAGAGAGAGAGAGAGAGTCGCCCAGATATAAAGGAGAGGAAGAGGAGAGACAGGAAAGATAACATTGGAGGAGGTGCAAGAGACAAAGAGATAACTTTTAAAACAAGAACAGTGATTGGAGAAACACGAAATGAGGCGAAGAAGGATATTGTATGTACACGATATATATATAATATGAATCTTTTATACAGTATTCTTCTTTGATTCTCTCTCTCTCTCTCTCTCTCTCTCTCTCTCTCTCTCTCTCTCTCTTACACACACACAGTTACTTCGGCATTTTAAAAAATGTACAAATAATAGACTTGCCAATATCCTCTCTCTCTCTCTCTCTCTGTAATTAAAACTATATATATATATATATATATATATATATATATATATATATATATTTAGATAGGTAGATAAATAGATATATTTATTTATGTGTATATATTTAATTGCTGATAATAATGGGAAAGGATTGGTTAACGTTTAACCTTTTTATAGAAGGTTCTCGCGTCATCTTTGCCCAGTATGTGCACAGCATCTTCAGCATTCATAACACCGCTCTCCGCTTCATAGTCTAATAATCTATCACCTTCCGAGTTCTCCCGGGGAAAGGGCTGGTAGTTGCAAGTCGAGAGAGAGAGAGAGAGAGAGAGAGAGAGAGAGAGAGAGAGAGAGAGAGAGAGAGACCATGCACAGAGGCAAAGGAGATATAAGTAAACAACAAAAGAGAAATTCAAATAAAAATGCCAAAGAAAAGGAGAGGAGACAGAATAAGGAAATAGCATAAAAGAAATGAAAATAAGAATACCAGACAAGAGATAGCGAGAGAAAGATCCACGCAATCATTTCCCCGCGCGTGGCGAGACCGGTATATACGCTGGTTAAATATTTAGATTCCGTGATTAGTTTTCGGTATTGAAAATGCGTTAACACTTTTGTCTTCCGAGGCGTAAGTTACACATTTTGCAAAATGAAAAACAGGCATAGGGCAAATATTCAGGTTTGTTGACCCGAGAGTGAGAGACCTGTTCGTATGACTCGAAACTTTATTTTTGGTTAATTCTCTTCTTTGGGGAACGATGTTGTTCGAAAGCGCGCGCCCACACACACACACACACACACACACACACACACACACACACACCACACACACACACATATATATATTATATATATATATATATATATATATATATATATGTTAGAAATATACACAGTAGCATGAATCTTGAAATGGAGGAAAGGAATTCAAGTTATATATGGGTACAAAAAATATAAACAATTGAAGAATCCATCTGTATAGATTTATTCTTAAATATATTTTCCCATTATATTATTATTATGTGAAGTTATATATATATCATATATATATATATATATATTATATATATATATATATATATATATATATATTATATATATCTATATATATATAGAAATAAAACCAATACCTTACCTTGCCTTCCTTTTACTGTACCTCCGTTCGTTTTCTCTTTCGTCCATCTTACTTTCCGCCCCCTTGTAACAATTGTGTCGTATTGCAACTGCTAGGTTTTCCTCCCGTCGTTTCCTCTCGGTTTTCCTGTTAGAGCTGAATGACCTCCTAGGTCCCAGCGCTTGATATAAGTAAATGAGATAGCACCGGAACAATTTCCTTCTATTCAGGTAATTTCTCTGTTTTTTTCTCTCTTTTCTCTCTCTCTCTCTCTCTTTTTCTCGCTTTCTCCGATCAGTGCGAATCGCAGGTGCTAAACGAAACCTGATTTGCTTAATTCTCCCTCACGTCGCCTAACGGTTCAGCGCGGACGCGTGATTGGTCGGTTTCTTGCTCGTCTCGACCAATCAGGGACGCCGCGAACAGGAAGGTGGTCGGTTTCGTCAAGGAAATACGATTTCAGGCGAATCTGGCGATGAGTTTGGGCGGTCGAAATGTAACTGGAATTTGGGGGTCTTAGGAATTTGGCAGCCAAGGGGAATTTCGGAATTGGAATTGAGCGAGGAGAGTGGGCGTTAGGAACAGTGTCGGGACGGCGGTGAAACGGAATGACGTCATCTTGACTGGTCGAATGTTGATTTGTTTTTTGAAAGTTTATTTGTTTGTTTGTTTTATAGTTTTGGAGCTTAGGTAATTCACTTTCATGAGTAAAAATTTCTTTATTTATTAAGTTAGTCTTTTTATTTAGATATCATGAGTCAATCATATTTATTATTATTATTATTATTATTATTATTATTATTATTATTATTATTATTTATTATTATAGCCACATACTGCTACATTTGTGATTTTTTTAAATTACCGAATTATATTTGTCTCGGTGAAATTCTCTCTCTCTCTCTCTCTCTCTCACCCCGAGTTACAATTTTAGATATAAGCTTCAAGGTCTAGCCAATTTCTTCGAGGTCCCTCAGGGAGTTAAGATTATTCCAGGCTGAAAATAGTGTGTAAAGGAGGTCTGGTGAGAGAGAGAGAGAGAGAGAGAGAGAGAGAGAGAGAGAGAGAGAGAGAGAGAGAGAGAGAGAGGAGAATCAACTCGGCTGTGATATAAGAAACGTAATAGCCAACGAAAAACAAAATCCAGTTGGAATAGTTTGAGAGAGAGAGAGAGAGAGAGAGAGAGAGAGAGAGAGAGAGAGAGAGAGAGAGAGAGAGAATGTTATGAATTGCTTTACATCTATTTTAGTTATTGAAGGGTAGAAAAAGAGGAAATTAATTTGATGACTTGTGATTTTACTCCTTCTCTCTCATTAGTATAATCGTTAAGAAACTCCCCCACGTTGTGTTAAGTTTATTTTTTTCCTATTTCTATTTATTATTATAATTATTTTTTATTTTGAGGCTAATACAATGGATGTCACTATCCAGAACTTCTTCACTATATGCCTCCATAATTGGTCTAGCATCATCATCATCATCATTATTATTATTATTATTATTATTATTATTATTAATATTATTATTTTATTATTATTATTATTATTATTATTATTGATTATTATTCATGGGCGTACTTTACTATATTTAGTTCAATGGTAGACACCCATAATTATTACAGTAAGTGCTATTAAATATTTAACGTAATTAAAAGTGTTACACAACACACACACACACACACACACACACAACACACATATATATATATATATATATAATATATATACTATATATATATATATATAACGTATATTTACTGTATAAATAAAGAGCGTCTTGTATTTTTAGTGCGCACGCGCGTATTTGTATGCGCACAATAATTTTTGTCATCTTACGGTGTGATGGAGAGATTTGGACTCTTTGTTGACAGAACCAACATTCAAAATGAGGAGACGAAAAATGAAGAAATAAATAAGTAAATAAAAAAAAAAGTAAAGAATATCTGTGCGAGCCATTCACGTCAGAAACGTAAGATGAAGAGATGAGTAGAGTATAAAGGTAAAGTAAAAGAAGACTGGCAACGAATAACGAAAAATGGTCGTAACGGGAGGATTAAAGAAAGACCCAACAGAGTATATTTATAATGGAAGGGGCAAGTCATGGTGTGACCTGGAGTCGTTCGTTAAAAGGAGGAAGTTTGAGGAAGAGACAGGAAAGACCCGGTCAGTGAGAGCGGTTCGGAGGGAGTGACTCGCTAGTTTTGTGCACAGCTGAAAAAGGAATCAAAATGCTCGTTCTAGGAACGAAGGCGTGAGATTTATACAGGTTCTGGAGAGAGAGAGAGAGAGAGAGAGAGAGAGAGAGAGAGAGAGAGATGAAATTTTCAGGTTCTTGTGTGTATGTGTGAGAGAGAGAGACAGAAATTAAGAAGGGGACATAAAATATACAAATTTTGGAGAGAGAGAGAGAGAGAGAGGAGACGAGAGAGAGAGAGAGAGAGAGAGAGAGATGAAATTTTCCAGGTTTTGTCTGATGATTGTTGTTGAGGAGAGGATAAGAGAGAGACAGACGAGACAGAGAAAAATTAAGAAGGGGACATAAATATTAAAACAAATTTTGTTTGAAGAGAGAGAGAGAGAGAGAGAGAGAGATGAGGGAGGGGATATGAAATTTACAGGTTTTGCCATAGAGAGAGAGAGAGAGAGAGAAATTTTTCAAATTCCAAAGCAATACCTGGTAATTATACCTTGAAAGGCAAACCTCTCGTGCTTGCCTGCTGCTGCTGGCTGGCTGGCTGGCATGCTTGCATGCAAGAAGAGTAGCACATGCTTTAGAGGAATACCTGCTTTTATATACTTTCGGTGAATGTTGATGGCTGTAGTGTAGAGTCTGTTATTCATGAGTTTTCCCTCCGATTGCGTGCCGTCAGTGCACCTCATGTGGTTCTCTATAGGCATCACTCGAGCGTCTTTGCAGCGTCCCTTCGGCCCCTATAGCTGCAACCTCTTTCGTTCCTCTCACTGTCCCTCCGTTCATATTCTCTCTCTTCCAACGGACTTTCCACCTTCTTTGACAATTGTTTCATAGTGCAACTGCGACGATTGCTTCCAGTTGCATCTTTCAACCTTCTTACTGTCCGTTTCCGTTTTGGCGCTAAACGACCTTATTGACCACAGCAGTTGGCCTTTGGCCTAAATTCTATGGACTGTTCTGTGTGTGTGTGTGTATTGTGTGTGTGTGTGTGTGTGTGATGATTTGCAATAGAGAGAGCCGCTTATTCTTGATATGCAATAAAGAGGCGTTTATTCATGACTGACAGCCATACCCTGTACTGTTATGAACTGTTTGTACTGACGAAGAGTAGCGCAACTTCCTTTGATTTTTTATTTTATTTTATTTTATTTTATTTTACTAATTAAAGATCTATCCCCAACATATGACATTACGTAAAATCGGCTTATCTCTTTTATAAAACTTTCCCCGGACTCAGACTTCCTTATCTTCCTGATCCGGAAAACTATTCGGAACAAAGTTGCGTATTTATAAAAGGCTCAGATGAATCTCGTTCATTGGTTGGTGAGGGGGGAAAGAGAGGGGGCGTTGGATTCCGGGTATGTGGGGCTAGGGGGGGGGTGGGTGGTGGGGGGTTATATGAAGAGGGTAGGTTGAAAGTAAGGGAGCAATTTGTTATCCTCACCCTGTCTGAAGGGAGATACGATCGGGCGCCGGACTGACCCCTTGGTACACATACTACGTAGGTCTCCCTTCCCGTCCCTTCGCCGTCTGTCGATCGAATCAGATCCCCTGGATGACCACCGGCGTCCGATTCCTTTTTGATTGATTGGCCTGGATCGTTCGATCATTGTATCTTTTTTCCACTTACTTCTTTCTTAAAAACTGATTTCGCCTTTCATTTGTATTTTGAAACTTATTTAATCAAAACGGATTATTCTCCATTCCTTCACATTTTGGCTGTCTGTCCTCGAAGCTGAACGATGGCGGGCTAATCTTAGGTCGAGGGACACTCATTCGGACGCGGGGATGACGTGAGTAAACAGCAAGGGAAATTTTCGTAACAAGGAAGGAAATCTAATACATGATGGGAAGTAGGGGGGGGGAGGAATGGGGAGGGGGGGGGGAGGGGGGGCCGTATTTTTGGCCAATCAGCGCGGCAGAAACAAAGGGCAGTTATCTGAACCAATCGGGAGGAGAGAGAGAGAGAGAGAGAGAGAAGAGAGGGATTAGTCATGTGATGTGTCCTGGTAAGACATCTGTTAGCTTTTTGGTTACGGTCTGCTTCTGTTTCCATTCCTGGATTAGCTTCTGTTTCCATTTCTACAGTAGTTTTTGTTACCTTTTCTAGAGTAGCTTTTGTTTACTTTTTTAGAGTAGCTTTTGTTTTGTTTTCTAGAATAGCTTCTGTTTCCATTCCTGGATTAGCTTCTGTTTCCTTTTCTAGAGTAACTTCTGTTTCCTTTTCTAGAGTAGCTTTTGTTTCCATTTCTAGAGTAGCTTCTGTTTCCATTTCTAGAGTAGCTTCTGTTACCTTTTCTAGAATAGTTTTTGTTTCCTTTTCTAGAGTAGCTTCTGTTACCTTTTCTGGATTATCTTCTGTTTCCATTTCTAGTGTAACTTCTGTTTCCATTTCTAGAGTAGCTTCTGTTTCCACGTCTCAGCGCCTTCTGTTGCTTCTGTTACTATCAAGCTTCCATGTCTGAGGACCTCCCGGTATCAGCTGATTTATTGATTGATTACTCTGCGGCGACATCTGTCTCTTCATTTGAGTACATTTAGTTGATCTTTTTTTGCCTTTTACTGCCTTGTTGGACTGCCTTCTGTTGACATCTGTTTCCACATCAGAACACCACCTGTTTCTCTCCCGTAGGGGTAGTGCAGTCAGTGCACCTCACGCGGTGTTCTGTAGGTTTTAATTCAAGGTTCTCTGCAGCGTCCCTTCGACCCTTGCTGCAACCCCCTTCATTCCTTTCACTGTGCCTCCTTTTATATTCGCTTTCTCCCATCCTTCTTTCCGCACTAGCTTATCAGCTGCCTCGTAGTGCAACTGCTTTGAGGTTTTCCCTTCGTTACGCAGATCAGATCTTTTTATTCGCGATTTCCCTGTCATCGCTGAATGATCTTTCATGTCCCAGTGCTCGGCCTTTGGCCTAAAATCTGTATTTTTCATGCCTTGTATAAAACGTAAATTCTGCGTTTTTCATGTCGTGTATAAAACCTAAATTGTGTGTTTTTCCTGTCATATATAAAACTTAAATTCTGTGTTTTTAATGTCATGTATAAAACCTAAATAATGTGTTTTTCATGTCATGTATAAACCTAAAATATGTATTTTTCATGTATAAAACCACCTGTTTCTTAGTGAAAAAGTGCGTTCCATCCATCTCTGACCTGGATACCAAGACTTTAGGGTGTCCTCCATGTGTGCTGGTGTAAGCAATAGTTTTGTACCTCGTTCTTAAGTGTTATCTGATTAAAAAAAAACTGGTGTTTCGGTAACGTTAAAGCTCACCATTTTCCGTTATCGGAAGTTAGCGGTAATGAATTACCGGTTTTCAAACCCTGGCTCCGATAATATAAGAGTTGAAGTGTGTGTGTGCGTTCGAGCCGGTGATGGGGGAGGGGAGGGAGGGGGTGTGGGGCCTTTTATATGCAAATCCGATGATATTTGCTAATATTTTTTTCTGACACTGTGATTTTACCCGAAATTAAAATGGATATTATTTTCTCTGTAGGTTTTGGCTGATATAATGATTGGAATGGTTTGTTTCCCACAGTTTTTTTTTTAGTTCTGTATTTGTAATCTTTTCTAATTTTCTCAAAATCTTGAAAATTTTGTATTACTAATTTAATACCCGAGAAGGATCCTGTTTGGCAAAGCATTATGATTAGAAACTTTAGGTATTCTGGAATATACTGGTTAAATATCAAATAACATACGTATTATTCAATGATTTTATATCGTATATAAACCTAAATGTATTTTACGTCTAGGTGTATGCACACACACACACACACACACCCACACACACACACACACACACACACACATATATATATATATATATATATAATATATATTATATATCTATTATATATAAATATATCTGACTTACACCAAGATCGAACCCAGGCCTCTCAATTGAAAGACGAGACACAGTGAGTGGGTATTGAATATATGTATATATAAAATAGAAAGAGAGAGAGAGTAGAGAGAGAGATGAGAGAGAGAGAGAGAGAGAGAGTAGAGAGAGAGAGAGAGGAGAAGAGAATTTGAACCGGCCTTCCCAAAAGTTCAAATAACTCTCTTTTGTCCATACAATAATTTGAATGATAAAAAAACAATCTT
>NC_087215.1:70491812-70494312 GCF_015104395.2 Macrobrachium nipponense | reverse complement strand
CCTATTAACGGGAATTATTGTCGCGTGATCGGTAGGAAATTAGTCAAAAAGTTTAATTAGATTCGAGAATTATAAAAGTTTTCCGCCCCCCAGGCTTTTCGGGCGAAATTGATATCTATGGTTCCGCTTGGATGCTTATAAGGGAGATCTTGATACATAGTGTATGATATATATATATATATATATATATATATATATATAGTATATATATATATATATATAATATTATAATGTACTTTTATATATGTATGTAATATATATTATATATATACACTATTATTACATACATACATACATATATAAACACACTTTATGCATACCTGTGGAAGAGACAAAGTAGAAATAAGCTTGTATATCTATGTATCAACAACTACGAACGAAAAAAAAATAATTCCAACTAGGTTCTGAGTAAAGTGATAGGAAAAGCAAAAGAAAGGAGAAAGAATAACTTAGATGATAACAATAATGCAATATAACGAAGCATTTGGAGGGAATATAGAGACCGTGTGAATTATTCCAGACTCGATACATAAATGATCACTTCGGTTCAGTTTCCTGTTGCTACTTTTTTTATTATGTTATGTATATAAAGATAAATATATAATATAAATAATATTATTATATTATATATATTATTATATAATATATATATATCTTATAGATATATTATATATAATAATAATTCAAGATTAAATTGTTCTTTAAGAGAGAAAAGAAAATGTATATGCCATTCTTTTCAGCTTTATTTAACATGTAAAGCTTTCCTTTTTGGCGTTTTTTGGGGGCTGGGGGGGGGGGGGGGGGGCTTTGGGGGGGGGGGGGGGGTGGGGGTCAGTGAACTACGACCTTTATTTTGCCATCCTGGGCATTTCATTTTTTTTTGTTCCAAGTAATCTGTGATTAATTTGGTATTTACATTTGCTGCTTTTATTTTTTATTTTATTTTTTTAGTATTTTAATTTTTTTCATGTTTGTGTCTTTTATCCTTTATTTTATTATTTATGTGTCCCTCTTCTATCTACTATTTTATTATTTTTTTCTGTCTTTTATCCCCTATTTTATGATTTATGTTTCTTTTATACCCTATTTTATTATTTATGTTTGTCTTTTGTTATTCACTATTTTATTATTGATGTTTGCCTTTTATCCACTATTTTATTATTTACGTTTCTGTCTTCTATCCACTATTTTATCATTTTTGTTCCTGCATTCCCAGTCATCACGTCTTTTTATCTCTTTGCTTGGAGTATGCGATGCTTCTTCTTGTGAGTCTTTCTTCTTCTTCTTCTTCTTCTTCTGACAACATCATATCCTAACGTCTCTTCCCTCGAAAAGTTCTAATGGCCTCGTAGGACACACATCCTTTCGCCATAAAGCTGTTCTTACGTCTTTTTCACGCAGGTACTTTCCCAGTATTTTTGAGCCACAACTTTGACGACCGCTCCTCTCTCTCTCTCTCTTCTCTCTCTCTCTCTCTCTCTCTCTCTCTCTCTCTCTCTCCCTTCTTGAGCCCTTCGTTTTTCTTTTGTTGCATTTCTCTCTGGTCTTTTCTTATTCTTTATGTTTCTTTTCAGATTCTATGTATTCTGTACATTCATGTATAGTTATTTTTTTAACTCTATTTATTTGCAGTATTGGTTTCTGTTGGGTGTTTCTGCATAGTCGTTTTTATATCTTTTGTGCATTTCTATTTACCCTTTTGTTTTTCTTCTTTTTATTTATTTCCAGAATTAATTTCTTTTGTGCATTTTTATTTAGTCATTTTTTTAGAATTCGTTTATTTTGTGCATGTCTATTTAGCCAACTTTTTTTCATTTTGTTTATTTCCAGAATTCATTTCTTTCGTGCATTTCTATTTAGTCATTTTTTAAAGATTCTTTTTGAGCTATATTTTTATTTACTTAGCCGTCATTGTCTGGAGCAAATACAGTTTAATCTTTTATTTATTTTTCCTTTCTGCTTTTACGTAACCAGTAATCATTTTTCGGCAGTAAATGTAGTCAGTTTCCAATTTTAAAACGAGAATTTCTGAAGCGCCTTTCTCTCTCTCTCTCTCTCTCTCTCTCTCCGAAACTGTTCTTTTCTGTCACCTTCTCACTGTGTGCGGGATTCCCAACCGCCACCTCCCCCCCCCCCCCCACCTCCCAACGCCTTGTACTTCCAGAATTCGTCGCCCTGGAAAGAGGCAGGCAGGTGATTCATCATCTGCTGTATCCAGACTGTGGCTGGAAGTGGCACCATTGTCTTCAGTCCACAGGATTGAGAACCTGCCGTCCATCCGCTTCAAACTTCCCGTGAGAGAGAGAGAGAGAGAGAGAGAGAGAGAGAGAGAGAGAGAGAGAGAGGAAGTATTGTTCTTCTCCCACCCTCCTCCTCCTCCTCTTGTGGCTACTGTGTCGTGTCGCTGTCTTCTCCACCCCAAGTCAGACACGAGTACTTTCTTCAGTTATTCTTGTTTGTTTTGGGAATTTTGGGTTATATAAAATATCATGAAAGTCTT
>NC_087215.1:70456812-70489312 GCF_015104395.2 Macrobrachium nipponense | reverse complement strand
CCTCTAGCGCGGCTCGTCTTGATTCTTTCAATGCGTTCGGAAATGATGTTGAGAGAGAGAGAGAGGGAGAGGCATCCTGCTAACTCCTTCAAGCCTGATTCACTTCTAGCTGGGGTTGGGGGTGTGGTGGGCGTAAAAAGATGGCCTGGATACACCTCCTCTCTCGTATTTTCTCCTTCCTGATTAAATACTTTCAGTATAACAATTATTTTACCTGTTTTGTTATTATTATTATTATTATTATTATTATTATTATTATTATTATTATTATTATTATTCATGCCGGTTCTTTTTGTTGTTTTACATTTTTATTTTTCATCATCGTTATTATTATTATTATTATTATTATATTATTATTATTATTATTATTATTTTCATGCCGTTCATTCTTCATATATTATCCTTCGACGCTCATACCTATATATATTTTTGTGTTATTATTATTATCATCACCATTTTACTTGCTGTTTCTTCTCCTTCCTTTTATTATCAATTATTATTATTATATTATTATTATTATTATTATTATTATTATTATTATTATTATTTTTTTAATTTTTTTATTATTTTTATCATATCATCCTTCGACGTTCTGTCGAAAAAGACACCTCCATTCCTGGAATCCAGCCCCATGCATTGTTCCTTTCCGCTCTCGTACGCATTTTCCCTCCCCTTAAGATCGACAGTCCTGTGTTTTTTTCTAGGGGAAGACGCCCTTACGAGCCCCGCCGTATAAACTGACCGTGTCTTTTGTGTTGCAAATTGCAAATTATTCGGCAGAAAGAACCGCAGCGATCGGTCGTTGGCTGTCGAAATCAGGCGGAAAATACTGCAGTGTTTGACGACTGCACTCTCTCTCTCTCTCTCTCTCTCTCTCTCTCTCTCTCTCTCTCTCTCTCTCTCTCTCTCTCAACAAGAAAGGAAAATACTTTAGACCTAGTATTTGTGAACGAGATGAATTATGTTAAAGAAATAATAGTTTATAATGCGAGTATTTCAGACCATAATGTCATGGAATTAACAGTTTCATTCCAAAGCAAGTGAAAATAGAGATAAGCAAGAAATGAAAAACAAAGTTGTGAAGGATTATGGAAAAGATAACAAACTTCCTTACAGTGAAAAATTATAAAATGGTCAGAAAAGTTAATTGAAGCAGTTAAACAAAGATTTGGGATAACATTTTCGTAAGTGATGACATAAGGGTAAGTATCTGGAGATATTTGTATATAAAAATATTGGAGAAATAGTGGAAAAATATATACCGAACGAGAAAAGTAAACATCATTCATAGCATACCAAAGAGACAGAAGGATCTTGTTCCAGAAAATCAGAAAGTGGAAAAAAGGTCTTGCAAAAGAAAAAAATGCATGGAAAGTTATAGAACTAAAAAGTAAGATAGAAAATGCAGAACAAAAGATTATACAATCAAAAGAAAATGCAAAAACGGGACTTAAGGAAAAAAGAAAAACCCTATTAAATATCAGCAAAACCCCAAACTATTATACTCATATGCGAAGAAGATAATAAAAGAAGAATAGAAATAGGCCCTCTGAGAATTGAAGGGAGATTAACGAATGAAAAAAGGAAATTTGCAACATAACTGGCAGAACGATATAAGAGAGAATTCACCCCTAGAAGAGATAAATGAAGATAATGATATAGAAGTAAGGGAAGAAAATAGTGAATATTTAGCTGACATAGAAATTAATGAAGCTGATATTGTGCAGGCAATTAATGAAATTAAAAATGTTAGCTGCTGCAGGGCCGGATGGAGTCCCTGCTATTTTGTTAAAGAAAGTAGTTCATTCTATCGCAAAGCCACTTGCAATATTATTAAGAACAAAGTGTAGATACAGGCAAGATTTATGATGAGCACAAATTAGCATATATCACCCCTACTTTCAAAAGTGGATCAAGACTAGAGGCAAGTAATTATAGGCCTGTGAGTCAACATCACATATTATGAAAGTGTATGAAAGGGTAATGAAGAAAAATATTATGAAACATTAATAAAATAATTTGTTTAATATAGGACAACACGGTTTCGTACCCGGAAAAAGTACACAAACCCAACTGTTAGTCCACCGTGAGAACATATTCAAAAATATGAAAAGCGGAAATGAAACAGATGTGGTTTATTTAGACTTTGCAAAAGCTTTTTGACATAGTAGACCATAATATATTAGCAAAGAAAATTAGAAAACACAATATCGTTAGATAAAGTAGAAGATGGTTAAAAGAATTTTTACACAACGAGAAAACAGATAGTTATTGCAAATGATGAGAAATCGGATGAAACCAAGGTAATATCTGGTGTGCCACAAGGTACGGTGCTAGCTGCAATATTGTTTGTTATATGATTGAAGACATAGACAGTAATGTTAAGGATTCGGTAGTGAGTAGTTTCGCTGATGACACAAGAATAAGTAGAGAAATTACTTGTGATGAAGATAGGAACGCTCTACAAGAGACCTTAACAAAGTATATGATTGGCAGAGGTAAATAGGATGGTATTTAACTCTGATAAATTTGAATCAATAAAATTATGGAGACAGAGAAGGAAAGAAAGCTATATGCATAAAGGGGACCTCCCCCCCCTAATAATGAGACAATCACAAATAAGGAAGCAGTTAAAGACCTTGGTGTGATGATGAATAGGAACATGTTATGCAATGATCAAATAGCAATTCTGTTGGCAAAATGTAAAGCAAAAATGGGAATGTTGTTACGGCACTTCAAAACAAGAAAAGCTGAACACATGATTATGCTTTATAAAACATATGTTCGTAGTCCACTTGAATATTGCAATATGATATGGTACCCACACTATCAAAAGGATATTGCACAAATAGAGAGTGTACAAAGGTCCTTTACAGCTAGAAGAAGTTAAGGACCTAGACTACTGGGAAAGACTACAATCCTTAAAATTTATATAGTCTAGAAAGGAGAAAGAGAACGCTACATGATAATTCAGGCATGGAAACAGATAGAAGGAATAACAGAAAATATCATGGAACTAAAAATATCAGAAAGAGCAAGCAGAGGTAGATTAATAGTGCCAAAACTATACCAGGAAAAATAGGAAAGCACACAGGACATTAATCCACTACGCACCAGCATCGATAATGCAGCGTCTATTCAATGCGTTGCCAGCTCATCTGAGGAATATATCAGGAGTGAGCGTAGATGTGTTTAAGAATAAGCTCGACAAATATCTAAACTGCATCCCAGACCATCCAAGATTGGAAGATGCAAAATATACCGGAAGATGTACTAGCAACTCTCTGGTAGACATTAGAGGCGCCTCACACTGAGGGACCTGGGGCAACCCGAACGAACTGTAAGGTCTGTAAGGTCTGTAAGGTCTCTCTCTCTCTCTCTCTCTCTCTCTCTCGTTTCGTTTGGCATTTTTGTTTGAATTTGTCTTTTGGTGTTTACTTATTTCTCCTCTGTTTCCTTGGGGAAGGGTCTTCTCTCTCTCTCTCTCTCAGTTGAAGAAGATGAAGGAGGAGATAGAGAAGAAGAAAAAGAAGGAGGAGGAGAAAAAGTAAGAGAGATAGAGAGGAAACGGCATGTTCGTGCAAGCACGATATCTGGCTGCAATATTAACTTGATCTCTCACTGAATAATATTTTGTCGTCTGCATTTTAACATCCGGTTATTTCTGGGTTACGTTAACATCAGTTAACATAACCCAGTTTTCAAAAATTTTCTTTTTTCATATCGGTTAGTTTGCCAAATTGAATTTTATTTAATTGAAAGATATTATATTTAATGTAGGGCCCTGTTGAATTTATTTTTTCTCGTAACATATTAACTCATTAGTGCTCTGTTGAATTATGCTAACAGTGATTTATTATGATTCTTAAATTTTGATGGTAACTGTCAATCATTTGGAAGTGTTGTTCATTAAATCACAAAGGTCTTGTATTTATTGTTTTGTTAAGGTTATGTTAAGTGTTTTTGAGCAGACATTTAATAGTGTTTTTTTCATATGCTGTTTTGTGAGTATATTATATTATTGTTATCAAGTCTTATATTATAGTACATTGTTAGGCAATGTTGCTCTTGGCGAAATAATATTCTTTTGTAATTAGGGCTAAACGATTCTCCACTGTAGCATCCTTCATTCATTAATACTACTTTTGGTAATACTGCTTTTACTCTTTGTACTTTTACTATTTTGGTAATACTGCTTTTACTGTTGCTGCTTTTACTATTACTTTTGGTAATAGTGCTAACTGTTGCTACTTTTACTAATACTGCTTTTACTCTTGCTACTTTACTAATAATACTTATGGTGATACTGCTTTCACTCTTGCTACTTTTACTGATCCTACTTTTGGCGATACTTCTTTTACTGTTGCTGGTTTCACTTATACTACTTTTGGTGATACTGTTTTTACTCTGATACTGTTTTTACTCTTGCTACTTTTACTTATTATTCTTTTCTGATACTGCTCTTACTCTTGCTACTTTTACTAATCCTACTTTTGGCAATACTGCTTTTATTGTCGCTACGTTTACTCATACTGCTTTTGGTAATACTGCTTTTACTGTTGCTACTTTTACTAATTGCTACTTGTACTAATCCTACTTTTGGTAATACTTAAACTAATTTTGGTGGTACTGCTCTTATTCTTGCTGCTTTTACTAATCCTACTTTTGGCAATACTGCTTTTACTCTTGCTACTTTTACTAATCCTACTCTTGCTACTTTTACTAATCCTACTTTTGGTAATACTACTTTTACTCTTGCTACATTTACTTATACTACTTTTGTTAAAACTCCTTTTACTCCTGCTACTTTTACTTATACTACTTTGGTAATACAGCTTTTATTGTTGCTACTTTTACTAGTACTACTTTTGATGATACTGCTTTTACTCTTGCTGCTTTTACTTATACTACTTTTGGTAATACTGCCTTTACTTATGCTACTTTTACTAATACTACTTTTACTCATGCTACTTTTACTAATACTACTTTAGGTAATACTGCTTTTACTTATGCTACTTTTACTAATACTACTTTTACTCATGCTACTTTTACTAATACTACTTTAGGTAATACTGCTTTTACTTATGCTACTTTTACTAATGCTATCTTTTGTAATACTGCTTTTACTGTTGCTAAGACGGTCTACTTCTACGAAAGTATCTCAGGAAGGACGTCTTTCTTTCGCTCCTCCTGCTACTGCTTTTACTCCCCCTTCCTCTCTGCCTACGGGGGCTCAAGTCGGCGCAAATGACAATAATATCCTTCCCTTTTTATGGCACTTTAGGCCTAATATATCTACAGCCTGCAGGCACATGTTTCTCTCTCTCTCTCTCTCTCTCTCTCTCTCTCTCTCTCTTCTCTCTCTAGCTATGTTCACATTATAGGTTTCCATGTCTGATATTGTGATATTTTTGTTGTTCTCTTTTTAGTCTAATAATAATAATAATAATAATAATAATAACATTACTAGAGCAATCTTCGGAACTGTATACTTATCAGTATTAGCCTTAGCGTCTCCTTTTCTGTAATCTCTCCAAGGTTCTGTTTAATTAATTTTCACTTTTGTCAATAATAATAATAGTAATAGTAAATAATGATAATAATAAAATTATTGGCTCCAGACCCACTTTCACGCATGTAGTATTGAAGAGCAGAGCTTCATCACCTGCTTTCAAATTATATATAGAGTTTTCACTATTTTTCTAATGTAATACAATAATAATACTTTGATAGTCAGAAATCTACGTTTACTAGAATTCGCATCGAGTTTTTTTTTTTTTTTTTTTTTTTTTTTTTTTTTTTTTTTTTTTTTTCTAGTCAAAATTGGATTGGATTTTGTAGTATCCAATTTTGTAGTCATAAAACCGATCTGGGTATTCAGTTCGGATTATATATATATATATATATATATATTATACTCATACATGCGCGAGTGCACTGTCACTACTGTCTTCATTTTTTCAAGACAGGTTTCGCCTAATGATTTGCATGTTACCAAAGATCTGCCTAGTGACAGTTATGGAAAGTGCTCCTTATAGCAACATTTCCGTATGAAAGGAGCGGATAATGCAACCCTAGATTTTCCCCTCTCTAATTGCAGTAAAAACTCCCGTTTTGCATTTCCTGTGTTGAAGCAAATATTTAGTTGGGATGTTGTTTTGGTGGAACTACAAATGGGTTGGCGTATACTCTCTCTCTCTCTCTCTCTCTCTCTCTCTCTCTCTCTCTCTATATATATATATATATATATATATATATTATATATATATATATATATATATATATATATATATATCTACAACGTATATAGATATATGTGAATATATACATATGTATACAAATATGTTAGTTATATGTATGTATGTATATCAATCATATATATGTATATATATATATATATATATATTATATATATATATATATATATATCATTATCAATAGCGTATGTTATGGGTATCATTGACATTGCTACTAGCGCTTCTGGTAAGACGACGTCCACGCATGCCTCCCTGACATAAAACCGACTTGGAAGAGAGAGAGAGAGAGAGAGAGAGAGAGAGAGAGAGAGAGACAGAGAGAGAGAATCTCCATTTTAAGTATGTCATGGAATCGCGGCGTTTCTCGAAGCAGAAACGTGATGCGATAAATCTTGGAATTTGGAATGCATGAGTGTCGGCGTCGGAATTGGGAAATGGGAATTCTGGAATCATCATGTAGTTACGGAACCGCCGTCTGGAATGGCTTCGGCTATGGGCTGGTGGGCGGGATAATGCGGTTGTGCAAAGAATAGAAGTTTTTGTGATGACAGTTTGAAGATTCTGTATTGTTCTTGTACAGTGCTGCACCATACATTGGTTTTTCACATAGTGGCCTCTATTCTCTTATTCTTCTTCTTCTTCTGTTATGACTATTTTTCTTTTTTCTTCTTCCAAATGTACAGAGAATGGAAGATTTGGGGTGTGAATGTCATGGTCCTGTATTCTTCTTGTACAGTGCTGCACTATACATTGGTTTTTCATAGTGTCCTCTATTCTCTTATTCCTCTTGTTCTTGTTATGTCTATTTTCTTTCGTTTCTTCTTCCGACTCTGCAAAGAATGGAAGATTTTTGGGGTGTGAATGTCAAGTTCATGTATTGTTCTTGTACAGTGCAGCACTATACATGATTTTTCATACAGTCCCGTCTGTTTTCTTATTCTTCTTTTTCTCTTACGGCTATTTTCTTTCTTTTCTTCTTCCTCTTCTTAGAACGAGAAATCTGCTTCTTATGTTGGCTTATTTTTCTTCCTTTCCACTCTTCTGCTTTTCTCATTTTTTTTTTTATATTTTTTATTTTTCCGAAGGAAGAAAATACATAATGCAAGAGCGAGTTCGAAGTTTATTGCAGCTATTTGAATTTTCAATACGGGTTGCTTCAAGTTCCGTCCTTTTAATAAATGATTTAAATGAAAGTGCCGAGTTTCTCGCGCGCAAACACACGCCGTAAAAAAAAGAGAATATATACATATATTATATATATATATATATATATATATATATATATATATATATATATATGTGTGTGTGTGTGTGTGTGTGTGTGTATATATATAGATATGTATATATTATTGTATATATATATATATGTAATATATTATATTATATATAATATATACAATATATATATAATATATTATATATTATAATACACACACACGTACTGAAACCGTTTCGTTTTAATTCTAATTGAGTGAGATGTTATATATTATTTTAATGTTGTTCTTATATGTTGAATTATAAATATGTAAACATAAATTATGTAAATGTTTATATATTTTAAGACAAGTGAAAATTCTTACATTGGGTGAGAGTCCTTCTCAAATTCCTGCCTAATAATGTGAAGACGAGACTGACTGGGGAACATTAGATAAAGTGTCTGCTTTTATATGTTCATATGGAATATATCTATCTTTAGTTTTTCTAGTAGCTGCTTAATATTTTGTTCTGTATTCTCATATATTTGTATGCGTCTTTGGCTCTTTGACTAGGGTAAACTAATGTTTTTGAATTGATAGTAATAATTCTACCTTTATATATTTATATGCACACACGCACACACTCACACACACACACACACACACACACATATATATATATATATATATATATACTATATATATATATATAAATTAATGATAATATAATAATATATTTACTTTTGCTGTGTACTAAAGATAGCGCACAGGTAATCAAATGCATGTTCAACTAGCCACTAATCTGTCAAAAATGAAGAGGAATATAAGCTCGGTATATTACAAGTCTGATGATGCCGGTCTATATATATAATAATAATAATTGATAAAACTTTGACTTTGTTTTGGTGCGACATCTTGAAAGAAATGATAAGTAAGCTCAAGAGTAAGCTTATCTAATGTCATTGAATGTTCCGTCTCACTTTTGATCAGCTGATGTAATTTAGCAGAAGAACTGAAAAATTCAACGTCATTTTATATATATTTTGTCACCGTACTATCGTGATGGATACTCAAAAATGTCATAATATCATCACTGTGTTGTGTGATTTGACATCTAGCAAAGGTTACACACAAATATTATAGGTTCATCAGAGTTTTTGACTTCACGATTAGTTGCATCGATATCGACTGTGAGGATACTTACCTCCATCTCCCGAAACGAACAGGCTGGAATAACACAGAAGTGAGGAGACCGTTTTTCGCTCTCGGCAATGTACAATTTTGAATCTCCAATACAACGTAGAAATCAGTCGATCCGTTTCCCGAGAACGAATCTGGAAGCTATTACACAGCCATCTAGAAATCGCAGCGTAAATAGACGACTCGAAGCAGCGTCTCGCTTCCATTCATGGCTGCTGCCACAGGAGGTCAGGTGAAATTCTATTTCAGCGTTTGACGTTGCGTCCCAACAACACTCGTTTGGGAAGAGTGAGAGAGAGAAAAGTGGCATAATAAAAAGAATGGTGGGAAAAGGAAATGTTTGATATTGGATGCTGGTTTTATGCTTTCTCGTATTTCAGTACGCTGGTCACGCTTGCACGTGTATAAGTAACTGTCGGTAATCAATCAGTTGTTATAAAACGTTTGACGCGTGGTCCAACACTCGCTTGGGAAATGAGAGAGAAAAGTAATGATAAAAACGACTTGGGGAAAAAGAAGAATATTCGATATTGAATGCTCGGTGTATATATTTTCGCGCATTTTGATTGCTGGCTCACGCCTGCAATAAGTGTCCTTTGCCGATATATGAAGTAAGGACCATATTGAATCGCTTGTGATGTAGGATTCAGAAATATATACCAGCAATATTGACCTTTTTTGGACTGGGTCGAGTGGAAACCTTATATCATTCCATACTGCTCGCTTATTGTGTAGAATTGGTTTCAAGTCCTGAAATAAAAGCTTTTCATTGTATCAGTTGTATTTAAAAAAAACATCAAGTGTCATTCTCTCGCTCTGTAAAATCCTTTGCACGGGATGAAATAAAATTAAAATAACAAGAGTTCATTTGCCATCATTTTAACAAGGCGTGATCCGACCTCGAGCTTACTCGGGACGCGTGCTAGAACCTGCGGTGGGATACAGCGTTGTTTCACGAACGAAAAATAAAATATGCTGTATTTTATCAGAAATCATTGTTCTGTACTGTTTAACATTCACGTTATTCATTTAGTACCTTTTCATTTTAGTAAATAAATCATAAATATCCCATCCTAAAATTTCTATATCTTTAACTCAACGCGAAAGACCTTTTTCAGACCTTTTTAGGTTCTTCCATAGACCTTTCCTAACCCCTCACAAAGAGCAACAACAACAACAACAACAGCAAAGTAGTTTGCAGGCTTACTCCCCGCGTAAGCGAAAATCGGATGTTTTATTTCCCCTGCTGTGTAAATGTCGTTCACTTCGTAATTCGTAAACAAGTGGCAGTAAGTGGAGGCCCTTGCACCAGACTGATCCATCCACTTCAAGTGGGATTTAGTCTTGTTTTTTTTTTATTATTTTTTTTTATTATATTTTTTTTTTCCGGAGGAAGAAAAGAAATGTTCTGTTTGAAGCGGAGGAAGATATTTGCTTCAGGGCTGCTGTTATCGTCTGTGTGTGTTTTTATTTTATTTTTTTTTCTCTCCTTTGAACATATTCCTCCAGTCGAATGTTTTTGTTTGAGATGCTCACGTTTTTCTTGGTACTGTTATATTTGTTAGTTATTTCATTTTTGTTGCTTTTGTTTTTGTTTAAATGACGGTTTCTTACACTGTCTGCGACTTGTCATCTGAAAGGGTAGGGTCTCTCTCGATTACTTTATTATTATTATGATTATTATTGTTATTATTATTATTATTATTGTTATTATTATTATTATTATTATTATTATTATTATTATTATTATTATTCAGAAGGTAAACACTATTCATATGAACAAGCTCAGAGGGTCCACTGACTTCAAATTCTAGCTTCAAAGATTATTTTGGTATCCTTTTTGAAAAGAAATTATTATATGAGCTCCTCATAATATATATATATATGTGTGTGTGTGTGTGTGTATGTGTCATTAATTTAATTTCAAACCCTCAACAACAAATACTTAGGAAGCCCTCCCTGTCAGCTGATGGCTATACCTCAGAGGCCTTCTCCCTCATCGAAGACATGAATTATCTCTGTTGGCGAATCATTAACACCGTCACGGGGTCAAAACAAAGTTGGGATCCAGATGAATGTGTATTTGTCATTTGTTTGAAGCAGCTCTCTCTCTCTCTCTCTCTCTCTCTCTCTCTCTCTCTCTCTCTCTCTCTCTCGGGGGAGTGTATTCAAATCAAATCCTTTACCCAGTGTACTTAAGCAGTTCTCTCTCTCTCTCTTTTGGGGGAGTTATGTTTAAATCCTGTACCCAGTCTCTCTCTCTCTCTCTCTCTCTCTCTCTCTCTCTCTCTCTCTCTCTCTCTCTCTCTCTCTCGTGGGAGTTACGTTTATTTTCCTTTCCACTGTCTTGTTGGAAAAGAATTCTGATTGGGTTATATTGATATTTGCTTTTAGTTTTATGCTACCATTTAATAGATTTGAAATTCTTGAAACCTTCGCTGGACACAAGGTATTATTATTGTTATTATTATTATTATTATTATTATTATTATTATTATTATTATTATTATTATTATTATTATTATTATTAGGTGAGGTTTTCATTAGCCTTAATCTAAAGGAAATTTTTGTCAACCTATATTTCCTAGACTGTTTTTTTTTTTTTTTTTGTTTTTTTTTAGTTTTATTATGGTATGCGTAGTGTGGAAAAAAGAGTCAGAGGTAATATTCTTTTTAACTGAATTGCTGTTCCTGTTCTCTGGGGTCTATGTTTTTTATATTTTTATTACGGAGTGACAAAAGATTGCGAACCTCCCCGGGATGTCGTTCATTCACTGTTACGAGAAAAAAATATTAGGTGAGCTTTAAAGTTAGTTGAGAAATCTTGTTTTTATGTATTTTATATATATATATATATATATATATATAATATATATATAATATAATTATATATATTATATATGTGTGTGTGTGTGTGTGTGTGTTGCGTGTGTGTGTGTGTGTGTGTGTGTTTGTGTGTGTGTGTGTGTATGCGCAATATAAAAATGGTCTGTAATTTTTTATACATTGTCTTTTATATGGTATAAATCTGAGTGATTTCTCCAATTACCCTTGAAAGTGAGTGAAGGAGTGGTGCCTGCTAGCGCACAGGGGAGAGAGAGAGAGAGAGAGAGAGAGATGAGAGAGAGATGAGAGAGAGAGAAGAGAGGGAGAGACTTAGCCCGGTGGGTAGGGCCGTTGTTGGGGGTATGGAATAGGGGAGGGGTAGGGGGGTTTAGTACCCCGAAAAAAAAAAAAAAAATTTTTGGAAATTTGAGGCGGAAGCTTTGCGGGTGGGAGCATCACTGTCACTCAGGGTGTCAATAATGCTTCCCCATTATCTTGATCGGAAAAGGGATTTTGGGACCTTCATTGGTTCGTAGTTGGTTGGCTGTTGGGAGAGTCGGGGGGAAGGGAAAGGGGAGGGGGGGGGGGAGGGGGGGGGGTGGTGGTTGATGAAGGTCTGAGTGAGCAAAGAGGCTTACGTGCGGTTCCTGGCGAAAAAGAGACGGGATCATTTTCGATTGGGGGTCAGTGGATGCTGCGGCGTCCCGTGGAATCGCATTGGTATTGCGGCTTTGCCGCTGGTCGGTCTCTGCTGGCGAGAAAGAATTGATCATAATAATAATGATTATGGAGAAACAAATCCACAGTTATGTAAAATGTACATATATTTAAATGTAAAGCTATAAGGATAGTTTTCGGGAATCTGTTCGGTTACTCTTATCAACAGATTGATAAGGGGAACCGAACAGATTCCCGAAAGCTATCCTTGAAGTTTTAAAATTAGATATATGTACATTTACAGAACTGGATTTGTTTCTCCATTTGAAGTCTCGTGCTACTATGAAGATTTTTCATTAATGATTATATTAGTAATATGTGTATGTGCTTGCTTAATCGCATTTTTATATTGCAATATTTAAATATAGAATTGAGAAGATAGAAAGTGTAAGGTACATTCACGTAAAACTTTGGGTCGTTACGTATAATTACTGATGTAATGAAAGGAGTCATTTGACGCCATTACTTCGTTTCAAAGACAAGTTGGTTTTGTCAGGTTTGCGTTTAAACCATATGAGGTTTGTGGTATTGATTTTCTAAGGCACACACAAGCACAGTCAGTTTGGATTTTTGTTTTATTATGAAAGTGGTTAGATGGACGGATTATTGCCCAACAATCAGACCATGAGTCAAAGTTTATATGAGTTGAAAAAATGGTAAACACGCTTTTGTATGCGTGTTAAAGTATATTTATGATCTTTATACAAGATTAATGAAAGGTTTGGTTAAAATGCTGTGAGAAATGTGATAAGTATATTTATGTTTTTATCCTTTGTGCTACCAGTATCATAAAACACCGGTTTATCAATAACCTGGAATGAATTGAATAGTTTAGTGATTAATTCTTTTATAGAAATTTCTGGTCATTTTAGTGGAGTAACTTTGCGAAAGTACTCGCACAGTTGAGCAGTTTGCCGAAGTTCCGAACAATTTATGGCATTGTTTAACTTTATTACGTATAATTGAAAGAACTGATTTATTTATATATCTTTCTTTTTCTTTACAGGTGAGTGTTCCCTCTGGGTAATGTTGCAGATACAGAAACAGTTGTGAGTATAAATACACACACACACACACACACACACACACACACACATATATATATATATATAATATATATATATATATATATATATATATATATATTTTAATCATTTAACAGAATTGTGTACGGCAGAGTTAGGTCATCCGGTATCTCTATCGATGGCTGAATGGTAAGTCACCTGTCATCTGGGCATCAAACCTCAAAAGGGACAGGTTCGAATCCTTGCCGGGGTGAGATGCTCTTTTTCTTAGTGATTCACTCCTTAATGTATATATATATATATATATATATATATATATATATATATATATATATATATATAATACATGCATATATATATATATATATATATATATATATATATATATATATATATATATATATTACAACAGATTCTTATTTCGAACGGCTTGGGTGTGAGATAAGGACTTAGTTTGTTACCTTCTGCGAAGTTGTAGGAAGATGTGAAGGCTCTAATGAAGCTTTCGAAGCTGGTGCGAATAGTGCTTCATTCATAAGGTCGACGATGCTTCAACTTCGTCGCTCGACAAATCAAATCAGGAAAAGCAAAGGAAGCTTTCGAAGCTGATGCTGGTGCTTCATTCGTAAAGGACGATGCTGAATTTCAGCTTCGTCGCTTCGCTAACAAAAGAAGCAGCAGCCAAGGAAGCTTTTGAGTTGATGCTGGTGCTTCAGTCCTACACGACGATGCTTCAGCTTCGTCGCCTCGTAGAGAAAGGCATTAGAAATCAGGAGAAGTCAGAGGAGGCTAACTGTAATCATAAGACCTTTTGGTGAACGGAGTACGCTCTCTGTCCGAGGATGATTTTGTGTCCTCAGTGTTAGACCTCAGTGTTAGACCTGTCTGGCTGCCAGAAGGAGAGCGAGGGTTGCCAATCAAAAGGGGGGGAGGGGGGAGTAGGTGAGGGTAGGGTAGGGGTTGTAGAAGGGGGGTTGGGGGGTTTGAGGGGAAGAATGGCGTGGCCTGAAGGCATTGATCCACAAGTGTTACGTCCAACCCCCCGTCACCTTCTGCCGGCTGCCCCCCCCCCCCCCGCCCCCCCCCCCCCCCTCTGCTATTACTTCCTCGACTTATAAAGTCCCCAAAACCTCTCTCTCTCTTTCTCTCTCTCTCCTCTCTCTCTCTCTCTCTCTCTCTCTCTCTCTTCCTTATTACTTCCTCGACTTATAAAGTCTCGAAAACATTTTCTCTCTCTCTCTACATATGAAGTCCCCAAAACGTAACACTCTCTCTCTCTCTCTCTCTCTCTCTCTCTCTCTCCTACTTCCCTTCCTTATTACTTCCTCGACTTATAAAACCCCCCAAAACATCTCTCTCTCTCTCTCTCTCTCTCTCTACTTCTCTCTCTCTCCTTACTCTCTTCCCTTCCTTATTACTTCCTCGACTTATAAAGCCCCCAAAACATCTCTCTCTCTCTCTCTCTCTCTCTCTCTCTCTCTCTCTCTCTCTCCTCTCCCCCAGTACTTTTATATGCCGCCCGTAGGCCAGACCTGCTGATCACGTTTTGGGGGGCGTCTACGGGAAATCATTTCCAGACGGGACCTTAAAAGAAAAAGAAATAAAATGAACATTCTTATAGAAAGAGGATGAGAAAATGCTGCTTTATTTTCGGTTGTCATTGGAGATAGACAGACAGATAGATAGATAGATAGATAGATATATAGATGTGTATATACTGTTAATATTATTGTATGTGGTAGAGTATATGTATTGTACGTTATATATTGTTGATATTATTGTATGCCGCATAGTAGGTATATTATTATATATATTGTTAGTATTGTTGATGTGGCAGAGTAAAATAGATATAGTGTTTTATATTACTATTAATATATCTATGTTTGTTAAACTAGGTATGCTGTATGTACTGTTAATATTGTTACATGTTGTAAGATAGATATATTTGACATATATACTGTTAGTATTTCTAAGTGTCATAAAGTAGATATAATGCATTTATGTACTCTTAATATTGTTATTTGTGGTAAAGTTAATATATTTTATTTTTTGTATATATTTAGAAAGATCGGGTTTGAATAGTCATTACATAATTACAATCGGCAAAAGCATCAGAAAGAGAGAGAGAGAGAGAGAGAGAGAGAGAGAGAGAGAGAGAGAGAGAGAGAGAGAGAGAGATGCTTTGGGGGCTTTATAAGTCGGGGAAGTAATAAGGAAGGGAAGTAAGAGAGAGAGAGAGAGAGAGAGAGAGAGAGAGAGAGAGAGAGAGAGAGAGAGACGATGCTTTGGGGGCTTTATAAGTCGGGGAAGTAATAAGGAAGGGAAGTAAGAGAGAGAGAGAGAGAGAGGAGAGAGAAGAGAGAGAGAGAGAGAGAGAGACATGTTTTGGGGGCTTTATAAGTCGAGGAAGTAATAAGGAAGGAGAGAGAGAGAGAGAGAGAGAAAGAGTTACGTTTTGGGGACTTCATATGTATAGAGAGAGAGAGAGAGAGGATTGAGAAGTGAGAGAGAGAGAGAGAGAGAGAGATTTTAAAATCTACAGTGAAGAAAAACCAAAATTGTTCAGCATATAAAAATGAAAACAAAGTACACAAAAATTTTTAAAATATATATTCATTTTATATTTTATATATATATATATATATACATATATATATATATATATATATATATTCTATATACACATATAATATCTATATATATATATATATACGTTTTCATTTTTATATGCTGAACAATTTTTTCTTCACTGTAGATTTAAAATCTACCATCATCATTCTCTCTCTCTCTCTCTCTCCTCTCTCTCTCATCTCTCTCTCTCTCTTCTCTTCTCTCCCTCTCGTTCCTTTTCCCCCCGATATTTGCAGCTCACAGGTAATCGTTCCCTCGTGAGTATGATTTAATCCCCCTGTGGCAGTCGGCGTCTTCAGCGAGAAATTGCTCGCGTCTTTTTTTTTCTTTCTTTTTTTTCTTATTATTATAATTTATCGTCCTTTCGGCATATTTATGAGATTTCTCCCTGATTTATATCTCTTTAGTGCGCTCGACCCTAAGTCTTATTTCCCCCCTCAATCTTATTTTTCCCTCTTGTTCGGGAGACTTATTATCGTTATTTTCGGAGTTAATCACACTTAATGATCCTTGGGAATTTTGTCGGATGATTAATGCACGAGAAAGTCCTTGGATGATTCGGATTTGAGTCCGAATGAGATGGCGACGGGAGTCCGTGGAATCGAGAGAGTCCTTGGAATCGAGAGAGTCCTTGGAATCGAGAGAGTCCTTGGAATCGAGAGAGTCCTTGGAATCAAGAGTCCTTGGAATCAAGAGTCCGTGGAATCGAGAGGGAGTCCTTGGAATCGAGAGTCCTTGGAATCGAGAGAGTCCTTGGAATCGAGAGAGTCCTTGGAATAAAGAGAGTCCTTGGAATCCAGTCACTGGAATCCTGAGTCCTTTAAATCTAGAGAGTCCTGGAATCGAGAGAGTCCTAAGGATCCAGAGATCTGTTTGGATTATATTTATTTTATTTTGTGCGATTTTGTTTATATCTATTACTTGTGGTACATGTAAAAATACCAGATTATGTTCTCTGATTTTTATTATTATTATACTAAAAAATATTTACAGGCTAATAATTTACAAAATTTACAACGTACTGCTCTTAAAGAGTTTCGCTAGTTACTCGTCCGTAAGACTGTATACAATAGAAAATTTTTTTTTCATATTTGATATTTTTTTAATATGATTATAATATTTCGGTTAATTTTCTCGTAGAAGACTGAACTTCATATGAATATCCTTGCTGGCTGCCAGATGTTTGGCGTAAATAGCGAAATATTGAAGTTTTTATGAATAGGGTTCATCTTCTGAACAACAATAATAATAATGTTTATTATTATAATGGCAGCAAAGAAAAAATAAAATATGAAAAGGAGGAATTTTGCGCTTAATTTTAAAGGAAAAAGGCTAAACTGTAGAAAATGATAAAGCAGTAAACGGCAAAATGAGTAAAAATACAAAAGAAAAACTGAACGAAAGAGGTAGAAACGATGAAATGACAAGTAGAAAGAAAGCGGAGAACGCCCTTTCTTATTCCCCCGTCGTTGTGCATTTTATGACATTTTTTTATGACCCTGTACTTACCAAATTACGAAGCAGATAAGAATGGACCTCTGTGCAAAGGGTACCAAGTTTATGATAGCGGATTAAATTTAAAAAAAACGCAATATCCGTTCAAATCACATAGAATGAAAATGGATAAATGAAAATTATATGAAAATTATTCGATAATAGCAGAGAAGGTGTTTAAGAGTATCCACAGACCAGTATTAAGGAGATCATTCCGTCTCTTTTATGTGAAGTTCATTGAAATCAAGGGCTCGAGTATTTTAGAAAGATCAAAGAACGAAGAAGATGGAAAGAGAATATTCACGGAGCCTCGTCAGGAGATTTTACAGTCAATAGTGGGTTGCCCCAAGGAGCATTTCGTCACCTACGCTGTTTTCCTTTCTCTTGGGTTTTATGGAGAAATTGGTTGTAGATGGAAGGGAAGGTTGAAATGTGAGAATTATTGGAAAATTGACAAGATTACAGTATGAATATGGTGCTGTATTAAATCAGTGAAAACACTACAAGATTTACAAAACTTGATAGATATATTGTATAAATCTGTGGACAACGAAAATGATGACGACAAACTATACACAAGGGGATAAAATAACTAATTAGAAGGAACGTTTGATTAGGTTAAATATCAAATATAGGTTTTATTCAGTTATTTAATGATAGATTAAAAAAAATCAAATTATTGGACAGGCCGAATATGATTTGTAAATCAAATATACTGAAGTTGCATATGAAAAGTAAGAACATACGAACGTGAATTATAGTATGACAGTGAAACTTCAGCAGATATTGGAATAATTCTCTCTCTCTCTCTCTCTCTCTCTCTCTCTCTCTCTCTCTCTCTCTTTTGATCGATTCTGGCAGGGTACCTGGTCGATCAATGACCTACCTTTTTTTTTTTTTTTTTTTTTTTTTTTTTTTTTTTTTTATCTTGAAGGTCAACCTAACCTAAGACAATAGCCCTCTCACTGTGATTCTACCCTTCGCCTGCCCTCACGGTCAAGGAACACTCCTCATCACGACCTTGTTTTTGTTGACTGCCGGATCTTTAATCTTTCATTCCGTAATTTTATGTACTTTTTTTTCTATTTTGCTGCTGTTATTGATATATACGTATCACGAAATGAGACTAAGAGCCGAACACTACATCAGGTGGGAATTGTGAAGATATTTCTCTCTCTCTCTCTCTCTCTCCTCTTCTCTCTTGCTCTCTACTCTCTCTCTCTCTTCCTCCTTTCATCAAAGAATAAATTCATTGTCTATTTTCTTACAACTTGAAAAACTGAAGAAGAAGAAGAATGACAACAACAGCAACAAGGAAAGACGTCACTCTATAGGAGACAAAATATATAGGCCCGTCTAGCTAGCCCCTCCTCCTCCTCCTCCCTCCTCCTCCTCCTCCTCCTCCTCCTCCTCCTCCTCCTCTCCTCCTCTCTCCTTCCGTCAGTCGTATCCGTGAAGAGCCAATATTTCCCCTTTATGGCAAATACTCCAGTTCCGATGCCCCATCGTAACTATGGTAATAAACCCCGGGGGATATTGCCATTATCCAGGTGATATTAACTTTTGTAGCCATATTAACTTTTGCTTTTTGCCTACTGCTTGCGACCTCGTGTGGGGCATCAATCTTCACGGGTTTATTTCTGATAGATGAGCTGGTTTGTCTTATAATAATTTTTTTTTTTTATATTAGGAGAAATGGGATCTCTCTCTCTCTCTCTCTCTCTCTCTCTCTCTCTCTCTCTCTCTCTATATATATATATATATATATATATATATATATATATATATATATATATATATATATATATATATGCTGTGATAAGACTATGTATATGTGTGTATATACATAAAATATATATATATATATATATATATATATATATATATATATATATATATATATATATATTTATATGTAGATATAGATTTATATATATGTATATATATATATTTAGATTATATATATATATATGTATGGATATATGGATATATATATATATAATATATATATATATATATATATATATTATATATACTAGATGAGGAGAGAGAGAGAGAGAGAGAGAGAGAGATAGTATGCACATATTGTAAGCAGAACTATACGTGCTTCCACGATGAGCCTAAATTATTTCCAGTTTGTACGAAATAGCAGAAAAAATTAGCCAACATACACAAGATTCTCTCTCTCTCTCTCTCTCTCTCTCTCTCTCTCTCTCTCTCTCCTCTCTCTCTCTCTACTGACATGGATACCATATTTACCAAACTGCCAAGCTCAGGGACACCAGTAGCTGTTGATCAGCGCCTCAGCGAGTGAATTTATCGGTATGATTGTTTACCGCATTTCTTCTCGCTTTTTCCCACGTGTTTCCCTTTCCAGACAAATTTGATTTGTCAGCAGAGGGAAATGACGAATCTACTCACCCCCCCCCCCTTTTTCTTCCCACGACCCCCTACCCACCCACCCACCCCCTAAGGGACCATCTCCCGCCTCTCCAAAATCCTCCCTTTCGTCTTAAGGCCACCCTGTGTAAATATTATTCCTCAAATACGGTCTTTTAGAGACTTGGGAATCTCTCTCTGTCTCCCCCCCCCCCCCCCCCCCACCCCCCCCCCCCCCCCCCCCCCCCCCCCCCCCCACCCCCCCCCCCCCCCCCCCGGAGGCTGGGGTTAGTATGGGTTATGATGGTGGTGTGGGTGTGATTCAGGAAAGAAACTTTAGAAGGAATTAAAACTCGTACCCCCCCATTATGTAATAGGAAAGATCTTGTTTGTTCTTTTCTGATCGATTATGCCGTCGTCTATTTTCGGAAGGGATGACGAATGATCGCGGACCCGTTGTTGTCGGAGTGAAGACTTGATTTTTCCCTATTCTGAATTTCGTTTTGGGGGGTGGGGGGCCAGGGGACGTAGGTGTAGTCACTATTTTCGTTTTTACTCCTTTGGAACACAATAGTGCTTATATTTTTTCTTTGGTTTTGTATTTCTATGTATGTTTATTCTATTTTATTATTTTCGTGTCAGTTTCCAAAAAAACGAATGTCCTGTCGCAGATATTCGTTTTTTTTATTCTGGTAGTTATGTACTCAAGTTTTTGCATATATGCAAATATATATATATATATATATATATATATATATATATATATATATATATATTATCTATATTCTTCTTTTTCCTAAAAGGAAATAAAAATGTCCTATCTTCTATTGTTACTCCTTTGGAAACAATATAGCGCTTATATTTTTCCTTTTTTTGTATTTCAATGTATTTTTATTTTATTTTATATTTTTTTTTGTCTTTCAGGTTTCCAAAGGACGAAAATGTTGTCTTGTCGTAGATATTTGTTTTCTTTTATTCTGGCTCTTTATGTACTCAAGTTTTGCATATATATATGTATATATATATATACCTTATTTTTTCCTAAAAGAAGTCCTATCTTCTATTGTTACTCCTTTGGAAACAATATAGCGCTTATATTTTTCCTTTTTCAGTATTTCAATGTATTTTTATTTTATTTTACATTTTTTTTGTCTTGTCAGTTTCCAAAGGACGAAAGTTGTCTTGTCGTAGATATGTTTTCTTTGATTCTGGTTCTTTATGTACTCAAGTTTTGCATATATATATATATTCCTTATATTTTCCTAAAAGAAGTCCTATCATTTATTTCTTTACCGGCGCCATGTAAGGCGAAACCGTAGCGATAAACATCCTGCACATGCTTCGTTTCACGCGTTAGCAAGGAAGACCCACCAAATGAGAACAGACTTACTATTTAAAAAGTGTTTGTAAAAATTTTCCCGTTAGCACGATCATGGCGATACTGTAGGTCCCTTACTTACCAGACCCCTCGGGGATATGACCTTTGATGAATAACAGTATCTAACCCAGACATCATCGCATAGCGGGAACTTAAACATTCAGGATAGTACCCATTGCAAACAGCAATTCCAATTTAAAATTCTTTCTTGATCTGGCCTTTAGACCTTTATGCGCGCCTTTTGTTCAGTTTGTATGAGATTTTCTCAACAAAGTGTACCGCTTGTCAAAAGGCCACCGCCGCAAAATCTATCATAATGTTGCATCTTACGTTGACCTTGCATAGTGGCAGGCACTAAAACTACAAATGATATTTTATTTTGTTTATTTATTCATTTTTTATATCATCCTAGAGGCATTTTTTTTTTTTTTTACCCTGGAAGCAACTTTTAAAAAATACCACTTAGGCAACTTCTCTCTCTCTCTCTCTCTCTCTCTCTCTCTCTCTCTCTGAGGCAACTATATTTCTTTCTTGATCCCGAAGGCCGTGGAAGGTGCCAAACCCTTCACTCAAGAGAAGACGTGGCGTACGGAGTGCCACGGTGGTCTCTCTCTCCAGGACGTGACGTACGGAGTTCGCAAGGGGCGTCTCTGGGATGTTTATGGAAGGGCTCTTTGGGAGTATCAAGGTCCTGGAAGACGTTAGGATATGAAGAGAAGGATTTTTTTATATATTCACAGAGAGAGAGAGAGAGAGAGAGAGAGAGAGGAAAGAAAGAGAGAGAGAGAGAGAGAGAGAGAGTTTTAAAATTAGGGATACAATTTGGGGGTCTTTTTCAAGTGAGAGAGAGAGAGAGAGAGAGAGAGCGAGAGAGAGAGAGAGAGGGGGGGGGGGTTTGGGGGGGGGGTTTTTAAATTTCTTTTTTTAGGGATACAATGGAGGTCTTTTCAAGTTGAGAGAGAGAGAGAGAGAGAGAGAGAAGGTTTTTAAAATTCTTTTTAGGAATACAATTGGGGGTCTTTTCAAGTTGAGAGAGAGAGAGAGAGAGAGAATGTTTTGAATTCTTTAGAGATACAATTGGGGTCTTTTCAAGTTTGGAGAGAGAGACAGAGAGAGAGGAATTTTAAATTCTGCATAGTTGCAAATGGAGAGTTTTTAATTTTGGAAGAGAGAGAGAGAGAGAGAGAGAGAGAGAGAGAGAGAGAGAGAGAGAGAGAGAGAGATTTCTTGCAGCTTGGAGTGGCGTACGAGTGCGTAAGTCTCTTTCTCCCTCCTCCTCTCTCTCTCTCTTTCTCTCCCTTACTCTCCCTCCTGTAGAACGGCGGTAGTAGAAACTTGGTTACTTGGTCCGTGGGAGCCACACCCTTACATTGATCGCCGAAACCCACGTTGTTGGTGTTACTGTAGGAACCCCATTCAACGTATGCACGCACACGCGAACGCATTCGAACACTTGCGTTCTCTCTCTCTCTCTCTCTCTCTCTCTCTCTCTCTCTCTCTCTCTCTCTCTCTCTCTCTCTCTCTCTGTTTACGTACTTGCATTACGTAAATTGTTGCACATTTCTGACTCTAGTGTATTGAACCCTATCAAAGAAGAGCAGTAATTATGTCTTTCAATTTTCCTACTGATTCTCACAATTATTCCCTCCCCCCTTTTTTCCCCTTAGATAATTCTTCTTCCCTTTTCCTTCCCCCTTCCCCCTTCCTTACGGAATTGTTCCATAGGTTCCTTCCGTTCCCACTTATCCTCTAAAGCTTGCTTCCTTTGTTCCCCAATTTCCTATTTTCGCGCATTCTCTCTCTCTCTCTCTCCTCTCTCTCCCCCCGTACCTACCTTCCATCCTCCTCTAACTGCCTCTCTCCACACACACACACACACACAGACTTCTATGCATTTTTCAGGATAGACAAAATAACTCCGGGTAGGCCTATGAAGTTTTGTTTGAAATCATATCTGTATTTTTAGTCCCATTAAGCTCCCTTTTTTCCTCTAAATGATCATTTAGTCAGGCGTATTTCCGATGTTATTTTAGTAATATGCTGTAATATATTGGTGTGGTCATTTCTGTTGTTATTGCGTTGACAATATTTTTCAAAGATTATATTTTTTATTTTCGTTTACTCGAGGAGTAGGCGTACTTGGTGGGGGTAGGAAAGGTCAATGGAAAATCCTATGAAGGACTGAAAAATGTTTCGAGTTGAGTTAAAGATAAAGATGTTTTAGAATGAAAATGTGAAAAAAATAGATAATGAGCATGTCAAGCAGTACAGAGCTATTATTTCTAATGGAATATAGCAGATTTATTTCAATTTTCGTTGTGGAAAAAAGGAAGGCTCTATTTGACCATAGAGTTTAGCACGCTCTCCTGCATGACTAAGTTGGAGGTCGGATCACGCCTGTAATATTTTTTTTTTAATATATATTCTGTGAAAAGGAAGAAAGAAATGTAAAAGTACTTCCTTCCAGGCGGCTACAGTTCTGATTGGCCGATACCTCCTTTCAGTCTCTCCCTCTTTCGTGAGTCTGTTTAGTTCGGTGCATTATTAATGAGAGAGAGAGAGAGAGAGAGAGAGAGAGAGAGAGAGAGAGAGAGAGAGAGAGAGAGAGAGAGTGAGTGAGTTTCAACGGCGTTTTTCTTCCCCCTTTGTATTTATTTCCCTACTCTCATTTCTCCCCTTTTGTTTCTTAGTTTTTTCGTCTTCTTGTTATTAACCTTCTTCTCCACTTTTATCACGTTCATCTCTCTCTTGTGTTCTTCTTTTCGTTATAGTTATCAGGCCTTTCTCTTTCCCTTTTATCGCATTTTTTGTACTTATCTGTCCCCTACTTTTTCCATCCTTTATCGCCTTTTATACTATCTTTTCTTTTAGCCTCTCCCTCCTTTTATCACGTTCTTTACTGTTTCCCCTCGTTTTTCAATCCTTTATCACGTTCCTCACTCTCCTAACCCCCTTCCCCTCACTTTTCCTTCCTTTTATCACGAACCTTCCTTACCCCTTTTTCATCAGCTCTTCTCCTTCCTCCTTTCATCGTCTGTGTTTCTTCCCCTCGTCTTCATAATCCCCCCTCGCGTGTTTTCCCTTCACCTCACTCATAGATGCTTCTCTAATGGTCGTACAATTTCGGGGGGGAGCAGTGAAAGGCCCCCCCCCCCCTCCCCCCCCCCCCCCCCCCCCCCCCCCCCCCCCCCCCCCCCCCCCCCCCCCACCCCCCCCCCCCCCCCCCCCCCCCCCCCCCCCCCCCCCCCCCCCCCCCCCCCCCCGATGTAAACACACACACACACACACACTCACCCTCCTCGTCCTCCAAATTCCATCGGATCGCGTCTGTTAAAATTCCGACAGTGGAGGGGGTTAAGTCTCTGTATTTTTTTTTTTTTTATTTTATTTTCTTCTTTGTTTTGATATGTGTTTTACGTTAATGTTAAATAATTTTATTTGTATTTTTAACTATCTATTGTCTGTCTATCATATATATATATATATATATATATATATATATATATATATATATAGAATAACTGAACACGAAAGTTAGGAACGTGATAAATCCATAAGTAAAAGGAAGTTTGAACGCGAAAGATCTCCGGATCGATTTTCCTTTCCGTGTTTATTTTCTTTTATATATTTTTATATATATATATTATATAATATTATATATATATAATTATAATATACTCTATATATATATTATATATATTATATATCTATATATATATAGCTATAATATATATATATAGAATATATATATATATATATATATATATATATATATATATATATATATATATATATATATATATGACGTTTGAACGTCGAAAGATCTCGCGGATACTCCGTTGTTTGTATTTTCCTTCGTGGCATATATCTATCATATCATATATATATATATATATATATATATATATATATATATATATATATATATAATATATATATATATAGTGTGTGACTTCAAGGCATTTTGTGGTTGTTGGTTTTTTCATCAATAGAATTATGCTTAACCAAAATAATTGAAAGGAATACACGAAAAATGGAGGAAAAATTTACAATTGGTTGATTGATTGTTTGATGAGAGGTTTCCTGGCGTCGTTATTTCCAGAGTCATTGACGCTCAAGTAGGAACAAAGAACAGTATTGGGGGAGGCTGTATGTAAAATACAATTTTTTTTCTTTCGTGATACGTACGAAAGGAAAATTAAGAACGAATCTGTTTATAGAGTATATTCTTAGGTAGATTGTGCTCTAGCAGATAACGTTGACTAATACCCGAACTTGAAAAGATGACAGTTAGAGAGAGACAGAGTCAGAAGTCAAACTCGTACACACACACACACACACACACACACACACACGCTGACTCACAAAAGTCAAGCAAGGCCACCGCCCCTTCTTCATCCAGAAGCGAGACCCTGTAGTAGTATATACCCTTGACGAATCGCCCTCATCCGTTTCGATCCGAAATGTTTATGAAGGTTTATGAAGGACATTCCTCTCCATTTTCGAAATCGCGAAATGAAACTGTTCGGGTTTCGAGAAAAGAGGAAGCGGCTGCTGGTTCGAGGAAGGAAGGAATGTATATAAGATTCAGGTCAAAGGCCAAGCGCTGGGAATGACTTACGAGGAGGTCATTCAGCGCCGAGAGGAAGATTGCTCTATGAATCAGTTGTTAGGAGATGGTTGAGGAAACTAATATGGAAGAGAATATGAACGGAGGTATAGTAAAATGAAGGAAAGGGGGTTGCAGCTATATGGGCCGAAGGGACGCTGCAAAGAACCTCAAGTAATGCCTACAGTGCACCGCGTGAGGTGCACTGGTAGCACTAATCCCCCTCCATCCCTACGGGGGCTGCTGGATCGAGAGGATCCGGGAAATGGTAAATAAAGCGGAAGGGTGGGGCGGGGGGTTGGGGGTGGGGAGGCGTGAAATGTAGCTCCCAGCCATTTAGAGTTCTTATTAGGGCCATTACGGAGACATTATTGTTATGTCCGGTTATATTATTGCTGGGAGCTCCTGGTTATCTACCTCTGATTTATCGTGGGCGGTACGTTTCTCTCTTCGTAAGTGGGAGCATATGTTTGTGCTGTTCTCCTCTGTATTTATAGTTAGCTATATTGTGAATTAAATTCAATGTAATATGTATGTCATGGACATTATTATATGGCAAGGCGGTGGAGTGGGGCGGGTAAGTAGTTTTTATAGCTTTTTATGTCTTATTTTATATATATATATATATATATATATATCTATATCTATATATATATATATATATATATATATATATATATATATATATATATATATATATATATTCTTTTTATAACTTCATTTTTAGGAAGAGGAGCGTTTACTCCATTTACTGAAAGTAAGAATCAAAGGTTTTATTGGAACTGACTAAATACCATTACTAATATTTCCTTTTTTTTTTCTTTTACTTACAGATCTACATATTGATAAGAGATTTTACTCAAAGACAATTTAGTCGAAGTGAGATTCAAATGTTTCAAAATAATTGGCATAAATACCATTATAATTTTTTCCTTTTTAAATTTTTTTTTTACGTATGATCTACATTTTGCAAACGATTTAATTCGCTTACCGCAAACAGGACTATCTCATGATGGCTTGTGTTTGGAATACTGTTAAGCCTGAGAGATGTATCCTTATTAACAGGGGCAGAACTTCCAGTGGGCGTTGCATTTGAAAAGCGCTCAGTGATATCAAAAGAAAATAAGCCTCGTCATTAACCCCTATAGAAAGAGAGAGCTTATCTAGCATCGTCAGTAACAACTACAGAGAATTATCTCGTAGTGTGTTGCAATCTGCAGCTTAGCATTTGGCGAAATTATGAATGAAAAGATTTGGCGAAAATTGCTGGGATCATCGCTTGTGTGCTCAAGCACCTCTCTCTCTCTCTCTCTCTCTCTCTCTCTCTCTCTCTCTCTCTCTCTCTCTCTCTCTCTCTCTCTCTCATCCTAGCAGGTGCACGGGGGCAGGTTGGTAAACCTCCTCTCATAGTTTGTCGAGGCTAAATCTGGGTATTTATTTTCCGTTCTGAATCAGCAGATTAAGGATGCCGAACCAGCTGCGAACTGAGAGAGAGAGAGAGAGAGAGAGAGAGAGAGAGAGAGAGAGAGAGAGAGAGAGAGAGGTTATATGGTTTTGTACATCCGGACATTAGTAGCCGAGTAATTCCTCAGAGAATATTCATGATTAGTAGAGAAAATACTTATTAAAACGGATGTTATGAAATAAGTATCTTTCTGGCAGATTTTAACTGAGTTTATATAGCAACGGATTCATTTCATTGTTTTTTCTTTATCACCAGTTTCGTGTCCTACATTTCTCATCATTATCCGCTTTCGATTTCTACGCTTAACCACTTCGTGTCTCTTTCATCACTAAAAAGAAAAAGATAATAAAACTCTTGGAATGCTTTTAATGCTTCCAGCAAGCACGAAGTAATTTGATGTTTCACTTATAGATCAGCTCTTTCTGTGTCATCTGCGGCATCAGTCGTGGAGTCACGTTGCAGTTAGGTGTGATTGTTTTTTCTTTTTGCCTACAATACAGGTCTTGTTTTATGCCGGACGCTTGTGTGTTTATGTCTTTTCGAATTCACGATAAACTTTGTTTTTTTTTTTTTTATAAAGACATGCCGTTTAAGATACTTAGTTTCTTGAATATTATGCATTAATGCCTTTACAAAATTGCAAGCCTGATTTTACAAGTAATTTTACATATAAAGTCATTTGTGTGTGTGTGTGTGTAGGTATTTTCGAATGCGTGAAAATGTAATTTTGTGTGTGCGTGTGTGTAGACACTATTTTGACACTATTTTAGAGACCTAGTTTCTTGAATATTATATATTAACGTGTGTACAAAATTACTAGCGTAGATATAAAAGTAATTATACACAAAAACAAATTTTTGATAGATTTACCGATTTAGAAACATATTAAAAAATTTTTATATATAGGTACAGATTAAGAATCGTACTCTTCATTCTTCAGCTTTAAGCTCGGCTTCATACTTGCTTGAATAAATATGTCAACAACGCTGTGTACGATATTATTTGCGGACACAGAATCCTTAGAATTCCGCAGCAGTCTGTTGATGACCTTACAGATGAGTCAGGCGCCGTCAGCGGATGCATTGTTCTCGTTTGAATAGCCATCACATACATTATCATATTTACCGCTAACGAGGCACACTTCCCCCTGATGGACCACTGATCACTAGATTTTATTTTCCCCTTAGGGGTTTAGTGCCGTCAGTGCACCTCACGCGGTGCACTGTAGGCATTACTTAAAGGGTCTTTGCAGCGTCCCTTCGGCCCCTAGCTTCAACCCCATTTTATTACTATGATTATACTTGTACCTCCGTTCATATTCGCTGTCTTCCATCTGACTTTCCATCTTCTCTAACAGTTTTTTCATAGCGCAACATAGAGGTTTTCCTCCTATTACACCTTTCAAACCTTCTCAGTGTCAGTTTCCTTTTCAGCGCTGAATGACCTCGCAGGTCCAAGCGCTTGGCCTTTTGGTGTAAAATCTATCCTAGTCTCAGTTCTCTTCCGAGCACCGACAGACAGACCTCCCAGGCGATAGAGTTTGGGAGAGGTGGCGATTGATCGCGTAGATTTATGAATAATAAGTCTGCTTAGAAAAGGGAGGGGAGAGGAAGGATGTAGTCGTGTATATATTGGGAAAGGTGGACCTACTGCTTTCCCCTGCTAAAGGCGATATTTCCATTACGAGTAATATCATTACGGACCCTCCTGCTGCTACTGTTATGGTGTGTGACAGCGGCCTCACTTGCGTGGTCTTCACTGTATCTGTCTCGGCTCTTTGCGCTCTGGATGTACCACACTGGAGTGGAGAGGTTCGTTTGGTAGATTTGGTCTTTTCAGTGCCTTGGTTATGTTTAGCGAATTGTTTTTCACTTTTTGGTTTATTACGAACCTTGGCCAGTTTCAGGTAAAGAAGTTTTTTAATTATTTTTATTTTTTTTTATTTTCTAGGTGTTCCAGAAGACTTTTTTTTTCATTCTCAGCTACGTAATTATTTTTTCTGATTTAGTTTATCTTTGGCTGAGTCAGTGTGTGTTTTTTTTATTCTATTTATTTATTTATTAGCTTAAGGTTTGACTATTTTCCAAAATAACTTTGGATTCTGAACTTGTTAGACAACGAGGACATTCACTCACACACATAAGCCCTTTTATATATATAATATCTATATATATATATATATATATAATTATATAATATATATATATATAATAAAATATATTATATATAATCAAATATTATAATATTTATTTATTTATTATATATATTTTATTTATTAATATTATTATATAATTTATATTATTATATGATATATATATCCTATATCCAATATTATATATAATATAGAATATAATATGTATTATAATTATTTATTTATTATTTATTATATATATTATAATCCTAGTAATTATATATATATAATAAATAATTATTAATGAGATGAGAGAGGAGGGAACACACATTTTCTTTAACAACTGTATAGTGGGAGGCCATGTGTAATTATAAAGACAATCACTGCAGTTTTGACTTTTATCTAATCATGTTCGTGACTGGAACTTGTCATTCGAATCCCTTTTGTGTGGTATCAGTTCAGTTGTGGCTCTTGTCCGTCCGTCCGTTCGTTCATCCGTCCGTCCGTCCGTCCCGCAGCGTGATTCCGCCCTTTTGGGAAGTGGGTCATGGGTGGGTATGTTTCAACAATGCCCCTCCATTAGCTTAGTTCAATGGCTGATTTAGGCAGAATGTTGCCCGATGCGTTTCAACGCAGTCTTTCGGAAAAACATGAACGCAGGTATGAAGACTGTATGGGTGAGTGTGTTTGTTCCTTTGTTTTTTTGTGTTGCTACGATGACCATAGTTGTTGCGACGACATTTTCCGTTTCATGCTTGCTGGGTGTAATACTGAGGCTGGTTATCGTTTTAAGATTTTAGTAAATATTTTTCTTTCTTTTCTTTTTATTCTTTATTACTTAATTCATTCCAGTATATTACTGTATATTTTATAAAGTATTGCTGACTATCCATTAAATGTGTATATATATGTTATATATATATATATATATATATATATATATAATATATATATATATATATATAATATATATAATATATTATATATAATTATAATAGATATATTTATTTTAAATAAAACTGGGTATGTTGTCGTCTCTAGAAAACTTCAATTTAATGAGGAACATGATAGCCAGAAGACGTGGTAATATTCCAGACATTATTATTTCCTTAAAAAGAAAGTGATATATATATATATATATATATATATACATATATATATATATATATATATATATATATATATATATATACATACACAAACAAGTCAATGTATGAATGGTATTTGATACATGAGAAAAATTTCAGGCCGTACCATAAAGCATCTAAATAAGCTTCATATCTGTGCATTATGTCTTGAAGATCCACAGCCGTACATTATGTGTTTTTGGATCTCAATGTTTGCATTCTCGCGCATTCTTCTATCGCCATGTTTTTCCTTTCCTTTAACTCCAAGGAAACGCTTTAAAAAGAGGCTCACCTCCCTGCGAGTACGTACTATACTACGCCCTTGCGGTACTCATTCGTCCCTTAGGATATGACATTCCTTGCGCATGCGCACATAAAAGACAACTTGCGCATGCGCACATAAAAGACAACACGAGAGCTCATACTTTTAGATCAAGAACCAAAAAAGCAAAGCCAGTAGCGAGATGCGAGCTATGGCGTTCTATCTCTCCCCAGGAATATATGACTTCGAAGGGAGGAAGAAAGGGGGAAGAAGACCCCCCTCCCCCCCTCTCTCTCTCTCTCTCTCTCCTCTTCCCCTCCGCAATATATTTCTCCTGTTCCTGCCTCCCTCCCTTCCACTCGTCCCCTTTTTCCTCTCCTGGTTCCCCTCCTGAGAACACGGACGTGCCTTCGCACAAGTCTCCCTTTCGGTATTATTATTATTATTATTATTATTATTATTATTATTATTATTATATATTAGTTCGAAGTTCACGTAAGGTTTGATTCGCTGTAAAGGTTTAATCAGGTGTTTTGACGATGACTGTTTTTGTGGCGTTTTCGTTCCGTCGTAGTCAGATGTGTAAGCTGGTTTGGTACTGTGACGTCACACTCTTCGTTCTGAGTCACTCGTATAATCAGTCCGCGATTCATATAATTAAGTACTATTATATAATAGTATATATATATATATATATATATATATATATATATATATATATATATATATATATAGAGGTACATATCAGTTATTTTATTCTATTTTATTACTTATTTACTCATACTGTATTCAGATACCGTCCATATCTTCAGTCAAGTTTCTACGTTGCGTGGACTTTACGGTAAAGCCTTTTTATTTTTGCTTGAAGTACATTCTCTCTCTCTCTCTCTCTCTCTCTCTCTCTCTCTCTCTCTCTCCTTATTTTTCCTCTTGGGTTCTCATACCATGGAATGCTTCTAACTAAGGATTGAAAAAGAAACCCACAAAATCACTTTGTAACTTGTTTATTTCTAAGTATTTACATTTAGTTTTACTACACGAGTACTTTCAGGCCCTATCTGTGGCCCATTTTCGAGAGATGTTTGGGATGTTAGCCTGGGTCAAGGCCCAGCAGTCTTCTCAGGCTAACATCCCAAACATCTCTTGAAAATGGGCCACAGATAGGGCCTGAAAGTACTCGTGTAGTAAAACTAAATGTAAATACTTAGGAGTAAACAAGTTACAAAGTGATTTTGTGGGTTTCTTTTTCAATCTTCAGAAGAAAACTGAAAGAAGTTTTTGTTTGGTTTAACTAAGGATTCTTATTCAATCTCTGCCCCCCCCCCCTTTTGGGGGGAGGGGGGGGGCCGCTCAGGTTTGTGGTCTTAGGAAGAGGGTGTTACGATAGCAACAATAGGCACTCTTTTTTTTCGTATGTGTTCGGCTTTCTATTGAAAGATCAATGAAAGTGTCGGTAATAATAATAATAATAATAATAATAAT
Source organism: Macrobrachium nipponense (assembly GCF_015104395.2). NCBI lineage: Eukaryota > Metazoa > Arthropoda > Malacostraca > Decapoda > Palaemonidae > Macrobrachium > Macrobrachium nipponense. The sequence continues at coordinate 70,457,133 of NC_087215.1, read as the reverse complement.
AATAATAATAATAATAATAATAATAATGGTAATGATGATGATGATGATTAGAGATAATAGTTGTAAGAAAGGAAACCCTTTCTTTCAAAAAAAACTATATTTATTTGGTTAACGTGTGATTAGCACCGTATGCAAACTAGTTAGCTCGATTTACTGTTTGACTTTCGTGAGTACTCGACGCTGGTCTTTCCAATAGGTTTGTTGGCATAATCCTCTCTCTCTCTCTCTCTCTCTCTCTCTCTCTCTCTCTCTCCTCTCTCTCTCACAGCTTCTTGCATTCGTCCTCCTCAAATTAATAATCTATGCGGTGTTTTCGTAACT
>NC_087215.1:70439312-70449312 GCF_015104395.2 Macrobrachium nipponense | reverse complement strand
TGTTGGAAGGAAGAAAGAAAGGAATGAAAGGTGAGAGAGAGCGAGAGAGAGAGAGAGAGAGAAAAAAAAAAAGAAAAACCGATAATTAGCAATAACGCTTAATCCGTCTGAAATATTCTTTTGTTCTTTCACAGTGAAAGGAAGAACGGAGATTGTTCCACGTCCCAAAAGGAATTGGGGAGGAGAGGCATGGCCAGAGGAGGGGGTAGGGGGGGAGGGGAGGGGGGAGGGTCCCATGCGAATAAAGGTTCGACGAAAGAAAGAAAGAAAGGCGAGAAAGACGATAAAAGATTAAGGTGTGTGAAAAGGGAAGAGGGGAACTGGTGCCATATTTAGATCGTGGTATATAATGCCGTTATGTAGTAATAATATATATATATATATATATATGTATAAATTATATATATATATATATATTATATATATATGAATAACTTGATCACGAAGTATATAAAACGTGATGCTATGTATAAATAAAGGTTTTTGTCACGAGGGAAAAAATGAAAAGCGAGATAGCCGAGTACTTTCGGTCTTGTTCCGAAAGTACTCGGCTATCTCGCTTTTTCATTTTTTCCTTCGTGGCAAAAACCTTTATATATATATATATATATATATATATATATATATATATATATATATATATATATATATATATCTTGTATATTATTCCGCAGACAACAGTAGCAAGACCGATGAAATATTTGTAGTAGGAGAAAGGGGGAAGAATGAAATTAAAACCAGCCGCAAAGGAAACGCAATCAATGCGAATTCGCAAATCATATTCTAACAGAACTCGCCCCACATATATCGTAGATTTTCCTGCGAGAGGCGACAGGTGAGGTATATATCGGTTAATGGACGAATAGCGTCGCTATTGCACCAGATAAACCGAAGGTATTGCATCTGTCTTTCTCCGCCATAAATATTGTATTCGAACGTGCTGTGTATTCGACATACCTTGATATTGGAAGGTCATTTAGAAGAAGATATAGTTTGCGGGTTTTGTTCCCGCATGATTTTTCTGTGTACACGCGCAAATTTAAATCTTACAAAGCTGTGCTTGTTCAACAAGGACAAGCACAGGTTTGTACGATTTGATATTTAGGGTCCTCTGTAACAAGCACGAGCGCAGGACCCATTGTAACACGGAGAAAAACAGGTATCTGTAACACAGACAAACACAGATTTGCTTGTTTAATTTTTGGGATATCTGTAACAAGCAAAAGCCAAATTTGAATGATTTAATATTTGGGGTGTTCTGTAATCCTCCAAATCTGTAACAAGCACAGGTTTGTCTGTTCAAATCTGTAACAAGCACAGGTTTGTCTGTTAAACATTTGGGAACTTCTGTAACGACGAAAAGCCCAGGTTTGTATGTTCAGTTGTCTATCCTCTGTAAACATGATATTCTTGACATGTTTATGTTTCGACAAACATATTTATATATTTCCGATAATTTGCCCAAGCGGTCACGGATACTGTTATTATTAAAAAAAAAAACCTTTGGATTATGTATATAGAAATATAAACGTTTTTCATAAAAAGTGCGGAAATACGTATCTTAGAAATATGTGTATTTTATTGTCTGATTTATAGGCCATGTTCCTTTTCATGTCGGGTAGTATCTTCCTCTTCTTTTCATGCGTATCTCCTCCGCATTCAGAGAGAGAGAGAGAGAGAGAGAGAGAGAGAGAGAGAGAGAGAGAGAGAGAGAATCTTCCAAGGTTCATAATACCAGCTCCCCTTGGACGCTCCCCTCTGCGTTCTGCTTCTTGTGGGAAATTTATAACGTGCATTTAGCTCGTATACGCTTTGGTGGGTTCATGATATTCTCTCTCTCTCTCTCTCTCTCTCTCTCTCTCTCTCTCTTTGTACTTTATGTCTGCGTGAGTCCTGTTGCGTGTAAGTGGAACACGATTGTTTTAGAGGTAAAAATGTAATTGATTGAGAGGCTTAATACAAGGATTGTAAATATAGATTAAAATTAAAATTGTAATTGATGAAGACTTATAAGGATTATACAAAAACATGTAGTTAATTAAGCTCGTAATATGAAAATAAAACTGACTGGTTGAATTCAAGACGAGCAACACCTTGTTTATCAAAACTGGTACAAAACAAAACAAACGTTAAAACTCACTGAATGGAAGAAATTTAGGTTAGCGGCACGTGAGGTCCACCGGGATACAAACACTATTATTCCTTCGACCAACAGCCATTTCAGAGGGAATGCCTTCAATGTAATTAAGTAAAAGGAAAAAAAAAAGAAAAGAAAACATAGCTTAGAGTGTTTTTATACATTAAATACACTTTCAGATTTATTTGTTATAGTTTTCATGTATTTAATGACTGTAATATATTCTGTTTTTCTTTCTCTTGGCCTCTGTAATATATTCTGTTTTTCTTTCCCTATTTTTTGTGTAATTTTATTATTTTTCTCTTTCGGTCGTTGTTGGAACTTGCTAGCATGTGTGAGCGTGGCTGTAGTAATTAGTAAAAGTGCTTAGTGATACAAATGACGGCAGTAACGTTGGTATTAATTAATACTAAATAAATAATGAAAATACTCACATCAGCGTGAGGCTTGAAATGGAGATAGAAAAGCACAATTTTGTACGGGTATATACATTTATTTATATCTCTACAGAGAGCTTTCGGGAATCTGATCAATTCCCCCTTTTCAGCAGAGAGCTTTTGGGAATCTAACGGAGAGTTTTCGGGAATCTGATCAATTCCCCCTTTTCAGCAGAGAGCTTTTGGGGATCTAACAGAGAACTTTCGGGAACCTGTTCGATTCCCCGTTCCAAGAGAGAGTTTTCGGGAATCTGTTCGATTCCCCGTTCCAAGAGAGAGTTTTCGGGAATCTGGTCGATTTCCCTTTTCAAGAGAGTTTTCGTGAATCTGGTCGATTCCCCTTTTCAAGAGAGGGTTTTCGGGAATCTGGTCGATTCCCCGTTCCAAGAGAGAGTTTTCGGGAATCTGGTCGATTCCCCTTTTCAAGAGAGTTTTCCAGAATCTGGTCGATTCCCCCTTTTCAACGGATAGCTTTCGGGAACCTCTCAGATTCCCCTTTTCAGATGGGAATCCAACAGATTCCCGGAAGCTCTCTGTACAGATTTATTTTTAAATGTTTGTACCCAGACATAACTGTGGGTTTATTTTTCCAGTAATAATGATAATAATAATAATGATAATCTTCTTCTTCTTCTTCTTCTTCTTCTTTCCAGATTTCCAGAATAGGGTCGAGAGATCGTGTGCCGTCCCGCTCCCCTCAGGAGACACTTTCCAGAATTCGGAAAAGGGGTGGGGGGAGGGGGCAACACGCCCCCCACCCCCCATGTCCCCTTCAAAACCCGGAGGGCCTCCGAGGAGCCATCCAGGCGGATGAAATGAGCCGTCTGTGTGTGTGTGTTCGTATGTGCGTGTTTGTTTGTTTGTTGATCTGTGTGTTTGTCGGAGCCTTTGTTTGCCTGAACGACCGAGTGAGTTTTCGAGTGAATGGGAGGGAGCTAGGTGGTTTGAAGTAGAGGGATGGCTTTGAATGGGGAGGGGGGGGGCGGCATGGACGAGAGGGTCGTTTAGGGCGAAATGGGCATTCGCCGTTATGGGGTTGTTAATCCCCTTTTGGCCCATTGGGCATGGCTCTGTCATCATGATCGGGTATAACGAAGGTGGGTTTGCACCGATGCGTTGCTTGTTGCTCGTTCAAAGTGATCGCCGTCGAGGAGATAACGAGAGACGTTGTGTTTGTGGTGGTCCTCCTCCTCCTCCTCCTCCTCCTCCTCCTCCTCCTCCTCCTCCTCACCTTGTTGACGTGTCCCGGCTGTTGTTGTTGATGTGTTGAGGGAAATGACGATTCGAACGTGGAATGGTTTTCGGTCCGATTACCGAACGTCATTATTGTATTTGTTGTTGTTGTATTATCGTAGCTGATGATCGTCACGGAATGGTTTTCGATCTGATTAGAGTACTGTCGTGGTGGTGTTTATTACTGTATTTGTTTTTTACTAGTAATCGTCATCTGAGATATTCATAGATTTTAATGAATTGGCGTTGAATATTGTACGAAGGTATCCCTCCTGTCTGAGAAGTAAGGTCGCCTCATTTTGATGTCAGGAACCACTTTCAACATTCGATGTTGCACGTTTGTGAAAACATTGATGATCTTTAAAAGTTGTTTTGACGGAAACATTTATGCTCCTTGAATATTCTTGTTGTGCAAAACATATTTACCATAGTAGATTTGTTCATTTATTACCTCTATATCAAGCTTAGCTTAAGTCTTCTGGAATTTATAGCGAATGATAGATTTGATACAGTTCTTGGTAAAGATTGATTTTACTTGTTCATCTGTCTTTCCTTCCAGAGGCCAGATTCGACGGGAGTAGTTCCTTCAACTCTTTCTTGTATTTTCCTCTTAATTTATCAAAATATTCGGATCTTTCTAGTGATGGACGAGCCAGAGACTCTCTCTCTCTCTCTCTCTCTCTCTCTCTCTCTCTCTCTCTCTCTCTCTCTCTCTCTCTCTCTGCAGATGCACAAGAAACTCGGAAAAAAGGAGAAACTGCGAGAAATTGTTGTGAAAAAAATGCGCTTTTTTTTTCGTTTTTTTGCGCTAACGAAATTGAACGCTAGGAAACGTATGGAAAGTGACTGTGCTTAGAGAAAGCGTTAAATGAAATCGAAAGCAACAAAGCGTTAAAGAAATGACAATGTCATTATTTTAACATATGACGAAATTGAACTCGGTAAAACGTAATGGTAATGAAGTTCTGAAAATGAAGTTTTATAAACGGTTCGAAAACGCTGTCAGAATCAAACGTGATAAAAGTAGTGGGAATTGGATATGCTTAGAGAATTGGAAAACACGGAGGCTTGAAGAAATGGCTGGCTATGTCATTACTTAAAACGTTTGGGGGAAAAATGACGTTTGGAATTCCTTTGCGAAAACGTTGACTGACGTAACAGAGCTCAATAATACTATTGGGAAATAGATATGGAAGATATGCGAAATTCAAACAATTAACTATTAAAATACCTTGCGAAAACGTTGAAGTGATCGAACGTAATAAAACTAGTGGAAAATGGATACGCAAAACTCACACGAAAGTTAATTTGTGAAAACGCAGAGATGAATTTTCTGTTGAAGAACAGACGGAAAAGTCGAAGGATTGGATGCTGGGCCCTCTCTCGCTCAAGAGAATGGGACTGAATAATGGATTAGAAGATTGGAGAAAAAGATTATATGGAAGGATATAAAACGACTCTCGTTGCCTCAGGGCATCAGGGTGGAATGGAAAGCAACCGTATTTGGCAAGCTCTCGTCAGGGAATGAGGTGGAAGTTTTCTTTTTCAATCAATTATTTTATATATATATATATATATATATATATATATATAATATATATATATGAATAACTTGATCACGAAGTATATAAAACGTGATGCTATGTATAAATAAAGGTTTTAGCCTTCGTGGCAAAAACCTTTATATATATACGTGTATAATATATATATATATATATATATATATATATATATATATATATATATATATTTGTGTGTGTGTGTGTGTTTGTATATATATGCATATATTTGTATGTGTAAATATATTATGTATATTTAGGATATAATATATACAGAGAGAGAGAGAGAGAGAGAGAGAGATGGGAGTATCCATGTCAGATATTTCCAAAGGTTAATTTAAACAAAGCTATAAGATAATTAACCTCCCATCCCAACCCCCTCCTCCCCCTCCACCACATCGAGAATGAAAGCAGAAGATATCTGATGCAGAGAACCTGGAGCATGAAGCCACGCCCCCTTTTCTCCTCCTCGAGAGAAAATGAACAGTAAAAGAAGAAAGTTCTTATGCCAATACCCAAAGGCTTTTCGCTGCTGTATCACAGTAAAAGACCTGTCTGAGGTAAATGTCACGCTCTCTTTCTCTCCGCCTTTTGATGAGTGGAGATATGTTGTTGGACCCTTTTTCTCTCCAATGTTATTCTCTCTCTCCCTTTGAGGAAGTCTTGAGGAGGTTTGGTAGGGAAAGATCTGGGGATTGAGAGAGAGGCAGATGAAAGCTGGGCAAGACTGTACCAAACACAGCATAAAAAGGTTTTTGAGAGTTTATTATTATTTTATTAGGGAAAAACTCTCTATCACGAGAGTATATATAATGTTCTAAAGGGTCCACAATAATACAAAGTGTAAAAAGTCCGTGTATAATTTTGAAGACTTTAAAGAAAGCTTTCGAATCCTTCCATGGGTTCATCTTCAGTCCAAAATCTGTAAAGTCTTCAAAATTATACACGGACTTTTTACACTTTGTATTATTGTGGACCCTTTAGAACATTATTTTATTATTATTCGGAAGATTAGCCATCTTCGTATGGAACGAGCTCGCCACAGGGGCCACTGATTTGAAATTAAAGCTTCCAAAGAATATGGTTTTCATTGCTAATAAGTAAGAAGAGATCGTACTTATTATCAAAGAAAAAAGTAATAAAGAGATAAACATGTATTCAAATGCAGAATAGTATTAGGGTAATGATACATTAAAGTAATGATGCTTGATCTTCGGAGATTCCAATTGTACGGCATTCTCTGGCAGGCTGTTCCCCATTCCAACGATGCGAGGAATAAAGAACCTCTTGAACTGAGGAGTTCGCGAGGAATACGAGAAATCTGACAAAACTCGCATATGAGCGCCTCAGTGGCGTGGTTGGTATGATCTTTGCCTGTCACCTCGGTAGCCGCGAGTTCGATTCTCGGGCATTCCACTGAGGGGTTAGAGATGTGTATTTCTGCTGATAGAAGTTCACTCTCGACGTGGTTCGGAAGTCACGTAAAGCCGTTGGTCCCGTTGCTGAATAACCACTGGTTCCATGCGACGTAAAAACACCATACAAACAAACAAACAAACAAAACTCGCATAACTGGAACGTGCTGACACTTTGGGAATAATTTAAAGTGAATGTGGGTGTCGCTATTCTATACTGAATATTGCATCCATCCAGTCATATTCATATTCTAATAGGTGATCAACATCCACTTACTCCGTGGGGGGGGGGGGGGGGGGGTCGGTCCTCGGGCCCTTCCAAAGACTGCCCCCTGCAGGAGAGTTCTACGGACTTCCAAGAACCTTTCCCCCCCCCCCCCCCCCCCCCCCCCCCCCGGACTGCTTCGAAGTGGCAGCGTCACTTTTCCGAACACTCGCTCCTCGGAGGAACGTTCCTTGAACTTCCTGCCATTGGAGTAAGAACTTGGAAGAATTCCCCCAAAGAGAGAGAGAGAGAGAGAGAGAGAGAGAGAGAGACTATATATCTCTCCATTTTGAGCCAGGAATTTTCAGAAGGTAATAAGTTGTAACAATGGATGCCAAGGTTCCGGAGAAGAGTAATCCCCTTGGGGCAGTCACGTGACCAGCACAATAGCAGTGGAGGAGGAGAGAAGATAACGAGGGAAGCTTAACAAAGGACGGAGAGATGAGACACAGAGAGAGAGAGAGAGAGAAAAGGACAGAGAGAGAGAGAGAGGAAAAAGGACAGACACGGAAGGGGGGGGTGGGGGGGGGGGAGTAGGACGCTGGTGACGGGAAGGGTTGTACGGGAAATAGAATGGGAGGTTTGTAATGTATTATGTGATGGATGTAAAGCTTTGAGAGAGAGAGAGAGAGAGAGAGAGAGAGAGAGAGAGAGAGAGAGAGAGATCATCAGGATAGAAATGGATAGGTTAGCATATTTCTTTGTGCATATGTAAGTGGGAGAATGTGTTAGAGAGAGTGGGGCATAATTTAATTTATATTCATTTACATATTTCTTTTTGATACTAATGAGATCGCGCTAATTAACTTATAAATGAATTCATAATACTAAATTTGGCAGATCAGCCATCGGAAAGTTCTTCTCGCGCGTGAAGAATGTCGAGCCTTTCCAGTGTAAAATGTTCACAGATTTTATATAAATATTAGAAAGTATGAATCCTGACGAATTAAAAAGATCCAGAAATTGTCTGTAACGAACGACTTGCATTCTTGTTGGTTTCTGGTTTGAATTGTTAAAAAAAGGAGTTAAGTATTTCTTAATTTAACCAGACCACTGAGCTGATTAACAGCTCTCCTAGGGCTGGCCCGAAGGATTTGACTTTTCTTTTTGTGGCTGGGAACCAATTGGTTACTTAGCAACGCGGGAACCTACAGTTCACTGTGGGATCCGAACCACATTATACCGAGAAATGAATTTCTCATCACCTGAAATAAATTCCTCTGGTTCCGCACTGGCAGTAGCAGAGAGCGAACTCGGGCTACCAGATCGATAGCCGAGTACGCAGCCCACACGTCCAGAGCGAGCCATATATATATATATATTATATATATATATATATATATATATATATATCTATATATATATGAAGATTACCTCAAGTTTTTATTCGTAGTGGAGTGTACGCATTTCAGAATGATAATTTAGGAGTGTTCCCATATCGTCAAAAATATCTGCTTTATAAGAGTGTCGAGATGACAAGTCCCAACCCATGAAGTATTATTGTCCTGAAGTTCGTCCAAATTTATTTGGTATGGGGCAAGTTTTGAGAAAGGACACCACGGGCTGGACGATGCCAAGTTTAAAGGTGTGAGCTCTGTTGCGCCTATGCTATCGTTGCGATGCACGGACGCTTATATATATATATATATATATATATATATATATATATATATATATATATATATCTATATATATATATGGATTACACGTAGCGTGTTATTACTTCAGGAAATTTTTTAAGTGCAATTTTTGGTTTGAATGAACCGAATCTATACAGTATTTCAATGGGTGTTTTTGATGTTCGATGATAACAGAATCATTCCTTGAATAATATGGTACAAAGTAATAGGAATTTGTGGAATAACATGGCCTTATTCCCACTCCTAGTTTCTCTTGCGTAGGGGGGGAAGCGCCGCCAGTGTACATCACGCGGTGCACTGTAGGCTTTACTAAAGGTTCTTTGCAGAGTGCCTTCGGCCCCTAGCTGCAACCCCCTTTCATTCCTTTTACTCTACCTCCGTTCATATTCTCTTCCTGACATCTTACTTTTCCACCTAGTAACTGTTATAACATTTTCAGCTCTGTATATGACCTCATAGGTCCCAAGTTATTATTATTATTCAGAAGACGAACGTTATTCATGTGGAACAAGCAGAAAGAGGAGATCACTCATTAAATGTACAGATAAATTAACAGATTCCAATTCCAGTCACAATTCCTAGTTCATCCTGCATCTCCGGTGACCTTGCATTCCGAATAGCCTACTGGAATCATTGTCTTCACTTGGGCATTCCCATTCCTCTGAAGGGTTTCCTCGCTTAGCCAGTTCCTTGGGAGTCTGCTCTCAAGGGACTGAAGGAATTGGTTGTTCCCGAAGCATTAGCTGATAAGGATGCAAGCGAGAGGCTGGGGTGCTAGTTGTTTAACGGGTGCTTGCTTCTTTTTTTATATTTTTTTAATTGGTGTTTTTTTTTTTTCATATCTTTTGGGAAGTTTTTTATTTATTGATTTATTTTTTCATATCTTTTGGAAAGTTATTTATTTATTTATTTATTTATTTTTAGGTTAACGATAGTGTACTGTATAACAAAAGCAGAAATGCCGTTTTTTTATTCATATCTTTTGGAAAGTTGTTGTTGTTGTTGTTGTTGTTGTTGTTGTTGTTTTTTTTTTTTTTTTTTTTTTTTTTATGAAGAAGAAGAATGAAGATTTTTTCGAATTGAACAGTGGTGTACTGTGTAATAAGATGGAAACTGCCTATTATTTGGAGAGGGCGGGGTTGCAAAATAACTGCGCTGAGTGAATATTCTAAAAAAAAATATATATATACCTATAGGTAAAAGATAAACAGAACAAAGTTATTTCAGGCAAACATGCAGTATTATGAGAGAGAGAGAAGGAGAGAGAGAGAGAGAGAGAGAGAGATGAGAGAGAGAGAGAGAGAGACCTTACAG
>NC_087215.1:70415376-70438812 GCF_015104395.2 Macrobrachium nipponense | reverse complement strand
TAATTTTTTTTGTCATTTTGAATTTTATGGACTTTACGGAAAACGGATTTGTAGGATTTGTAAGAACGTAGATTTTAATATTTTTAAGCCCATTTTTTATATACATATAATTAATTTCCTGAATCCTAAACGTTCTAATCGTCTTGTACAAACTGAATGAAACGTTGGTAAAGTTGTTTTGAAATTGTATTTTTTTTGTGTTGTTTTTTTTTTTTTTTTAATTACGGATTTGTAATGAATGTAATTTTTAATCATTTTAAGCTTGATCTTTTTCTATTTTCTAAATGTTACCTAATCGTCTTGGACAACCTGAATGAAGCATTTGCCGCAGTTATAACTTTATTTTTTTGTGTTCTGTTTTTATTTTATTTTGAAGTTCTCCTTCAATCATTATATTTCTTACTTCTTAGGATTTTTTTCATGGCGCTCATTGTACCTCACAGTTATTATTCAAGGTTTCAAGTTGCATTTGATATATCTTGCAATCTTACATCGCTTGGCAAAATGGAAAAAGTAGGTAGAAGAGAGATAGCTGATAAATCATTTCGAATTATTTGTTGAATATGGCTTTCAAATGTTAAATTTGACAATGTTACTTCAGAAGCTAAAATGGCAATATGTATATGTATATATATATATAGATATATATATATATATATATATATAATATATATATATATATATATATATATTGACATATCCAAATGTTTCGACGTTATTTCCATGCCATTGAACGTTCTAAAGTGATTATAATCTATGTATATACACACACACACACACACACACATATATATATATATATATATATATATATATATATATATATATATATATATATATAGAGATTGATATATATGTATAGAGAGATATATAGATATATATAGAGAGAGAGAGAGAGAGAGTGAGAGAGAGAGAGAGAATTAGTTATGACCAGATCGGATCGGCTGTGGGTGTAATTTTAGACAGCCCCTTCATTCCCATTTTTCCTCCGGCTCTTCCGTTTGTTTGTCGTGCTTATAAAGGATATTGGGGGAAAATGCAAAATAGAAGGCCCCATGGTAAAAGAAGAATCTTCTTTTTTATTATTATTATTATTCCTGGATCGCTAAGGGTCATTTAATCATCGGAAAGCAAGGTTGGTATGTACTAACTACTATATCAGTATGGCCGTGGGCTGAAGCAAAGAATATTATTATTATTATTATTATTATTATTATTATTATTATTATTATTATTATTAATATAATAAACTTTGATAAATAAAAGATTATTTAGATTCTCCCATATCACTTTCGGACATCTAATCTCATATCGAAAATCTACCGTATCCCTGACAATGGGAGGACTCGGTTATGGGGACTCGTTCTTTTAACCCATCCCCCCCCCCCCAACCCTAACCACCACCCCTATCCAACCCCCCCACACGCACGCCCCACCCCACCCACCCCCCCCCCCCAACCCCATCCAAGCACTTTTAAGGATGTTATTGAATGCGGCCGCTCCGGATCAGAAAGACGGATATCGGGTGTCGGATACCCCTCTGAGGGTTATCCGAGAGTTTAAGGGTTTTATATGGATGGACTCTCCCATGTCCAAGAAACTAACCCCCCCCCTCCCCCCCCCCCCCCCCCCCATCCCCCAGCTCCCTCCTCCCTCCCTCCCTCCCTCCCTCCCTCCGATTTAAGGGGGCTTACACAATCCGGGCTTTGAAAGAGATGGATTACCGGCATCTGAGGCTTTATGAGGTACTGAAATGAACGCCGGAAAGCCCTAACCCCCCCACCCCCACCTCCCACACAAAAAAAAAAAAAAAGAAGAAAAAAAAAAAAAGGATTTCATACATCTTTATGAACTTCCTTGCCTGCTGTGCGAGATTGACCAATTCGTTAGTCGTCTGTCAGGTAATAATAATAATAATAATAATAATAATAATAATAATAATAATAATAATAATAATAGTTTATTAAGTGTTTGATTTCATTTCTTGGATTTGTGCAGGTGTAAAATGTTGACATGGTGGATATCCGCACAGAATAAATTACCAACTTGATGAAAAAAATAATATAATGGCCTTACTTCAGGAAATAACTAGTGCACTCACACACGTATATATATATATATATATAGTATATATATATAGTATATATATATATCTTATATATGTGTTTGTAAATATTCTCGGTAGTTATCGAAATCCCATATTAATGTGTACTTACAATGTACGCTGTTTTATAGCATTTGCGTATCAAAGTTCCTTTAGGGGTCCTAAAACCGTAGGTCCCATACTTCTTATTCAGCAGTTCCGCAAGTATAACAAGATTGTAAAGTTTGTCTAACTTATAATATATATATATAATATATGTGTATATATATATATATATGTATAAAGGAAAACTTCTCTTAGGGAAGTAGTACCGTCAATGCACCTCACGCGGTGTACTGTAGGCATTGCAGCGTCCCTTCGGCTCCTTTCAGCGCTGAATGACCTCGCGGTTCCCGACGCTTGGCATTCATTCTAAATTTTACATTGCAGTTTTAAATCGGTTCGAAGTTGGGACCCTTCTCGATATAGAACTCTACAAGACACTTTTATAAGACCGTCGTATTCTGAAGATGTCATGAGATGTAAATCTTCTCATTCCTCGCGTGACGACAAATCTCCCTGGAGGAATGATCGGTCTGTCTCGATCTTTGGAATGCGTCAGGAGAGAGAGAGAGAGAGAGAGAGAGAGAGAGAGAGAGAGAGAGAGAGAGAGAGAAACATAATTAATAACATTGAATTTTTACTCGTGCACTACAGAGCTTATTTATTTTCGTAAAGAATGTATTTTACATTTTTTTTACCATAATTTTTATTGCTTTGTATAAAGGGGACATTAATATATATTGTAAACTTTTGGCCTTCCCTAAATAAATTTACGCCGGAAATACGTGAAGTCTTCAACAGATAAATAGCATTATTATTATTTATTTATTTATTTATTTATTTATTTATTTATTTATTGGTATTCATTGTGTGGGGTTCCGGGTTGCATCCTGCCTCCTTTAGAAGTCCATCACTTTTCTTAGTACGTGCGCCGTTTCTTTAGGAATCACACTCTTCAGCATGAGTCCTGGAGCTACTTCAGCTTCTAGATTTTCCAGATTCCTTTTCAGGGATCTTGGGATCGTGCCTAGTGCTCCTATGATTATGGGTGCAATTTCCACTGGCATATCCCATATCCTTCTTATTTCTATTTTCAGGTCTTGATACTTATTATTATTATTATTATTATTATTATTATTATTATTATTATTATTATTATTGAAAAAGAACCCCACAAAATCACTGTGTAACTTCTTTACTTCTAAGTATTTTACATTTAATTTTACTCCACACTCGAGTACTCTCAGGCCCTATCTGTGGCCCCCCATTTTCAAGAGATGTTTGGGATGTCAGCCTGGGTCAAGGCCCAGCAGTCTGACATCCCAAACATCTCTTGAAAATGGGCCACAGATAGGGCCTGAAAATACTCGAGTGTGGAGTAAAATTAAATGTAAATACTTAAAAGTAAACAAGTTACACAGTGATTTTGTGGGTTTCTTTTTCAATCTTCAGAAGAAAACTAAAAGAAGTTTTTGTTTGGTTCATTATTATTATTATTATTATTATTATTATTATTATTATTATTATTATTATTATTATTATTATTATTATTATATTATTATTGTGAAGTCTTCAACGGAGACAAAACCTCTCCCGTCCGTTTCCTCATTCGGCCAAGAAATGTCACACGAAACCGGATCCAGGAGATAGAGGAAATTGTGTGGGAAATTCTCTCGATTCCTTTGTGAAAGCAAAGGACAAGAAGACGATGCCTTGAGGGTAATGTCTTTATCGGATTATCCGACTTGAAGTTGAAGTTACTGTCTCTCGAGAGAACTTCCCGAAAATTTCTGGCTGATGCTGAAGGTCAGAAGTTATTGCGCTTTTCAACATGGATCGGAATCAACGCCGTGAAGTAAGTTGCAAGTTACTTCTGCGCGGAAGTTTATATTGGTTGTCGTTGTAAAGGCTGCGTAAATTAACTTGGTGGAAGTTGATTTGATGCTGTTGAAGGTTTGTTGTTGAATCGGCAGTTTTGTTTTAATAATGCAAGGTCGTTGTTTTAAAAGTTAGTTTTGTTTAGGAATGTGAGTTCGTTGTTTTAAAAGGCAGTTTTGTTTAGAAATGCAAGTTCGTCGTAATAAAAAAAAAGCTTTATTTCCCATTTTTTTTAATGCAAGCTCGTTGTAATAAAAGGCAGGTTTGTTTAGAAATGCAAGTTCGTCGTTATGAATTTTTTTTTATTATTATTATTTTTTTTTTGAAATGCAAGCCCGTTGTTTAAAAATGCAGTCTTGTTTAGAAATTCAACTTCGTTGCTTCAAAAAGCAGTTTTATTAAGAAATGCAAATTCGTTGTTTCAAAGGGCAGCCTTGTTTAGAAATGCAAGATCATTTCTTTAGAAGTCCTCTCCTCAGCCGTAAATACACACAGTTGCGATACTTTTTTTTTTTTTTTTTATCATCATTCAGTAGATGAACCCTATTCATATAGAACAAGCTATACCACAGGGGCCGTTGACGTGAAATTGAAGCTGCCAAAGAATATTAAGGTGTTCGGTAGGAAGAATTGAGAGGAATTAAATTGAAATACAGAAAGTAGAGATCCCACTTATTAAAAAATAAACAAATAATAAAT
Organism: Macrobrachium nipponense; assembly: GCF_015104395.2. Lineage (NCBI taxonomy): Eukaryota > Metazoa > Arthropoda > Malacostraca > Decapoda > Palaemonidae > Macrobrachium > Macrobrachium nipponense. Next base: position 70,434,089 of record NC_087215.1, on the reverse strand, counting down.
AGAGAAAATTAGATAAAAAAAAAAACTTGTTAAAATGCAAGAAGAATAATGTTAGGGTAGATAATACATTGCATTTTCGCTTGAACTTCTCAAGTTCAGTTTGTGCGACATAATCTGGGAGGCTGTTCCATTGTCCAACGGTATTAGTAGCGTTGAAAATAAGTAAACTTTTAACTTTAACAGTACAAATGAAATTACATAAAAAAATACAGCGCTCGTTGTGTTTGTACATCATACAAAGAAGCTTTTAAATTGGAATTCGTTTGTCATTGTTCTACTGTTTTATAGCTTATAACAAAGACCCTTATGCTAACCCCATAAAATGCTTTATAATACTTCCTTTAACCGAAATTACTGTATACATCAATGAAATCTCCTCATAACACTAACTAAAACGTGTAAATCGAGAGGGCAAATGCTTACACTACTTCGTTTTGACGGAGCTTAGTATAAATATAAGTAAGGTGAGTAAATGTCGTAACATCCTATCTCCCCTTTTGTTGTTGACGAGGCAAACGCATGGTTAGCGGTGCTGCAAGCATTTTGATGGCATGATAGCCCCCCCCCCCTCCCTACTCCGCAAGCACACGCAAACCACCTCTCTCTCCTCTCTCTCTCTCTCTCTCTCTCTCTCTCTCTCTCTCTCTCTCTCTCTCTCTTTCTGACTTTCAAACGTCGGTATTCTGTTTTCTTTTACTCCTTCTGGATTTTATCCAGTCGTATCTTGTTTTTCGTATTTTTGCCTTATTTTGGTATAATTTGAACTATCTATATATATATATATATATATATATATATATATATATATATGTATATTATATATATATAATATACTCAACCGCTGATTTTCCTACAAAGCTTTTGTATTGTGTCCTGCGGAACGAATTAATAATAATCAAAGTGGGAGACAAAATGGACGACTTGTAATCAGAATGAAGACGAGACATGACAGCTAAATCGTAACTCATCTCGATCCATCCTCCGTTACGACGACAATTCGTCCCTCTTAATCGGGAATATAATTCACTACATGCTTCTTGTTAGCGAAGTGGAAGAGATAAGGGGGGAAATGAAGAAAGTCTATTTTAAGAAGGGGGATTGGAGTTTGCACTTAAGTATGTAGGTGTAATATTCTCTCTCTCTCTCTCTCTCTCTCTCTCTCTCTCTCTCTCTCTCTCTCTCTGTGGTTACTGATTCGTTTAATTAATATTTTCTAAGAGCTTCTCGGAAATCGTTCAACGCTTGAGGTTTGTTAGCTGAAAGCTCTCTCTCTCTCTCTCTCTCTCTCTCTCTCTCTCTCTCTCTCTCTCTCTATATATATATATATATATCATATATATATATATATATATATATATACTTATATATATATATATATATATATATATATATATATATATATATATATATATAGTAATCTTTGATGATCTCTCCTGAGCTTCTCTGAAATCGTCGAACACCTTATTTTATTAGCTGGCACTCTCTCTCTCTCTCTCTCTCTCTCTCTCTCTCTCTCTCTCTCTCTCTCTCTCTCTATCTCGTATAGAAGAAGCAGGAAATGCTAGCTAGCGTAGATTCTTACCAAACAAATCGTGTCCTGTTGCACACTGTTGCAATTGTAGCAACGCACCACAAGAACCGGTTTGAAGCAAAGGTCTCCGCCCTTAGTTCCATCTTGATAAAGGTTTTTTCTTTTCCTTCTTCTTCCTCTTCTTGTTCTTCTTCTCCTTTTCTTCGTCTGTAACTGAAGGCTGGGGGAGCTCGTTTTTGCCCGTCACTTCATCTTGACTCATTGGCATGTTTACACTGCAGCATCCGAGTGTGAACCTATTAGCAGCTCTCGTCGCTGACGGCAGCTTGTTCGTGTTGCTTTGCATTTTTTTTTTCATGTTTGTGGTCTCGCTCTCTTCTCTCTCTCTCTCTCTCTCTCTCTCTCTCTCTCTCTCTCTCTCTCTCTCTGTCTGTTTGTGTGGCTGTACGGGCTGTTCCTTTTGTTGGTAAAGCGGGATCGTATGAGTATTGTCGAAAGTTTTTTTTTTTTTTTTTTTAATAATTTAATAATTTGTACCTATCACCTGGGCCCGTTTAGTGTAGGGCGATATTAACCTTTACGATAGGCGTGTGTTTGCATTTTTAACCAAACGTAGTTTTATATAATATATATTTATATATATATATATATAGATATATATATATATATATATAATAATAATAATAAATATTCGGTTGTTATTCCTACAAACAAAACGCGCATTCCACATCTATCATTGACCATCTCCCACGATCAACAATAGGCCAGGCAGTCCGTTCTCCGTATCTCAGGTATGGAGAACAAACATGCCTTTTTCCTTTTATTTGCTTCTCGTTTTCCTTGTTCCTTTCCGTCCCTTTTTTTGCTGTTCTCGTCCGCCAAGAATAAATTCTGTATGCCTGCCAATCTCAATCGAGGCCTCGCGTGGGCCTCGCCACAATGGGATCATAAGGCATCTCTCAGCTCCAAGGCGTTTTTGGGGGAGGGGGGGTGGGCGTCTTTTTTTTTTCGGATTGGAGGGGGGGTGTCCACTCCCATGGGGCCCCTCGCCCTCCCCTCTGTGGTCGGGGGTTAGGGACTACGGAGGGGATTGGGTGGGGGGGGGGGGGGGGGGTTTTCTAGGAGGCTGGAGGAAGATGTTGGTGGCTTCTGACAATGGCGGCGCTTCATTGCCTGGTTGACCACAAGGAATTCCATCTCTCTCTCCTCTCTCTCTCTCTCTCTCTCTACGCAACAAGCGCCCACGGACATACGTACACACACACTAACAGATTCTCAAGAACGCAATTACAATGTTACCCTGGGAATATCAATGCATTACGTTGATCTGCATCGTATCTTTTGCAACATAATCTCTTGTTAGTCTAGTTCTTCGTGAAGTGGTTGAAAACCTCGGCCTGGAACTCTGTTGTACTGGGCTTTGCATTTTCACGCTCACTGTCTGAAAGTCTTTAACTTTAGTTAAAAAAGAAATAAAAAAAATTGGACCAACTTAATTTGTCACATATTTCTAGGCTGCGGAACTTTCTTCCTTCCCTGTGTTTCCCTAAACTCCTAAAAACTGCCTGATTTTTTGTGACTCGTTCTGCAACAGTGCGGACAAAAATGTCGAGTTAGGCTTTCCGTAATAGTTGTCTACTAAAAGCAGTTTTTTTTTCAACGTGATGGCTATATTTAAACTGGTGGTTATAAAATTGAATGTTCCTAAAATATAATGAAATAAATCCCATCAATAAGTTGAAATTCCAAACGTTCATTTTCTTAACGAAGTTTATAATGATGACTGTAAAAAGAAAAAAAAAAACAAAGTAAAAAACAAGTTCTTGAATTGGCGTTGTAGCTTGGAGTTTTAAGCTACACCTAGAGTCAAGAGGAGGAGGAGGAGGAGGAGGAGGTCGGAGAGGGGAGGTGGAGGTGGTGGTGTGGTGGTGGTGGTACTTGGCTCCTTAGGCAGATGTTCAACTTAAGAGCAGTTAAGTAAGCTCGCGGTATTATCATTTGGAAGCACAAGTCATTCTTGTGCACGAGATCATTATTATTGTTAGTTTTAAACTGCACACTTATGAGTTGAATAAAATGAAAATAACAATAATAATAATAATAATAATAATGGTTATATTATTGTTATTATTATTATTGGTAAAAAAAATCTAGTCTCTAAAATGTTTTTTAAAAAATCCACGTTGATATATGTTTAAAGAAACATTAAAAATAAACCTTTTTACTTATATTAATGTGGATTTTTCACCTCTCTCTCTCTCTCTCTCTCTCTCTCTCTCTCTCTCTCTCTCTCTCCTCTCTCTCTCTCTCCTCTCTACGGTGCGTACATACATACTATATACTATGTCCCTGACTATCCTTATGGATTACATATGTTTACGGTACACAAACACCAAAGTAAATTCTTCTTTCCACGTTTACACGAACCCTGACTTAACCCAACTCACGCCCCCACGGTCTGTAGGCACACCTAGGGTATAGCCACGCCTACGCCCAATGTACGCAAGACACGCGGACATCGTACACATGCAAACGCCCCCAGAAACGCGCGTATGGGCGTCTGTAAATCGTGCCGTCGAGTCCCATAGACAGCCAGTATAGAATGGGGGTGGATAGACACAAATGAGAGGGGCGGAGACCCCCAGTAAATTATTCGTCTCTTGGCCGGCTCTGTTTATATTTATGGCGCACGACAGCCATGATCAGATTTTTTTTTTTTGTTTTTTTTTCTCTCTTTCTTTTTTTTTTTTCTTTTTTTTTTCTTTTTTTTCTTTTTTTTTTAGTTTCGTATATGGCAGAGTTGAAGCGTTTCTACGGGACTTTTTTTGGGGGGAGAGAGAGAGAGAGAATAACGTAAAAATCTCAAAGTAAGACTTAGCAGATTCACGACATCCTATAGTTTATTACTCTCTCTCTCTCTCATTTAATCCCTGAGATTAATTTTTGTCCCATCTTCCAATTAATCCTGCCTTCGCGAGGCTGTCATTATCATCTCGTAGATTAAGTCTTCAAGAAGCTCGATTTCCTATATTTAACCAATTTCTCACCCCCTCCCTCTCAGTCCCCCTCTTTGGTATACCTATTATTTTCGCCGTCGTCGCCCCCCCCCCCCCCCCCCCACCCCCCCCCCCCCCCATCTTCCCGTCGTTTAGAAACTTTAATTAGAAATTCTTTCTGTGAAGATGTTGGGATGACATAGCTTGACTTCTTTGTAAAGCTCTCTCTCTCTCTCTCTCTCTCCTCTCTCTCTCTCTCCTCTCTCTCTCTCTCTCTCTCTCTTTTTTTTTTTTTTTTTTTTTTTTTTTTTTTTTTTTTTTTTTTTTTTTTTTTAGATTGTTCATACTCTATAATTCCTAAGATTGTTTATGCACTATAATTCCTAAGAGCTGTCATGTCTGATGTTAGTTGGTTATATACTCCAGAATTCCATAGCGCTGTCATTTTCATGTTATTTTTTTTCATATATCCAGAGTTCCATAGGGTTATTTTATGTACTCTAGAGTTCCATAGAGTTTTTTTTTTTTATATACTCTAGAGTTCCATAGGTTTTTTTATATACTCTAGAGTTCCATAGAGCTGTCAGTTCTGATGTTATTACGTAATGTATATTCTGTTTCGATCTGTTATCTCTTAACTTCCAATTCTATTACCTGAACAGGAAATAGACGAAGGATTTTCCAACTCCTGTAGGAGGATTCCAACTAACACTTGAGAGGCGATAGCTAGGACTCGACTGCTCCTTTTGCTGAAGTTCGTCGGTTCGAATCCTGTCATGGAGATGGGAGGTTCTCGTTTATAATATGTCTCAGTAATTGGGCGGCTACATGGAAATCTTAGCTTAGATGATGAATAACCCTATGACCAAGGACCAGGAGAATGTTTCTTCCTGGTCTTGGCAATAGTATTCATCATTAAGCTATAAATATATGTATTTATATAAATATATTTATAGTGCATAATTCGTATATTCAGAGTATATACAAATTTTGCGATATTTTCGTACTCGCTACATTCTCTGTATTGGCCCAGGCTATTCCTTCTCCTTCTCCACTTCCGCCCCCCCCTCCCCCTCACCCCCCCCCCTCCCTAGGCCCCCCAAACGGCCGAGGAAGATTAGTCAGCGCTTGATCGCCAGCCGTAACCACCTGAGCCCTTAGATGGACTTCCAGGTTCCAGGTTCCAGGGGGACGCTTTCCGGTAAAGACGTCGTTCTGATGGACAACTGGATCCCGTTTCAGATGGCCCCCCTCTCTGTTTAGTGTCCGTGACAGAAGGTGCTCGTCGTCGTTCTTGTTGTTGTTGTTGTTGTTGTGTCTGTCCATCGGTGACCGTCCGACCGGCGGCGTCGGTCGGCCAGTCAGTCGGCCAGTGACGGGAGGTCACGTCTGCCTCGGTATTTCTCTCTCTCTCTCCTTTTTGTGTGTGGGGTTTTTTTTTTTTTTTTGCGCTGTCTTCTTTGGTCTTTTAGAATAGGCGGTAGCGCGCTTTCTGCTCTCGATATTTCTTTTTTTTTTCTTTCTTTCTTTTGTTTTCTTATTGTGAGTCTCTCTCTCTCTCTCTCTCTCTCTCTCTCTCTCTCTCTCTCTCTCTTTTCTGAATAGGCGGGAGCGCTTTCAGCTCACAGCCTGGATTCCCAGCGTTCGATCCACCAAACGTACGTGGAGAGAATGATTTAATCTCCACGGTCTTTGCCGATTGCATTTCGGAAAAATTCGGTATGCACCGTAGCGTAAGCAATGCATTATTCTCCCCCTGTTGGTCTGAGACTGCTGTCGGTTTTATGTGAGAGATGGAAAAAGATAAGATATCTAAAAACAGCTGACGTGAGTTGTCGGTCCGCCTTCAAGATGGACTCGTATTGCTACATGTTACCATAGACTTTAATAGCAGAGGATTTCCTCGTTGGACGCGTCGGTTACTTAATCGACTACCGATCTCAGGGGTCCGGATTCGATTCACCGCTCCGACAACGCGAAATCAGAGGAATTTATTTCTGGTGCTAGAAATTCATTTCTCGATGTGGTTCGGATCCCACAATAAGTTGTAGGTCCCGTTATTAAGTAGCCAATTCTGGTAAAACGAAGGTATACTTAATAGCAAAGGGAAGGTCTTCGATAATGTCTAAAACAAATTCAGCCACGAGCAAAAATTATCTATCTCTAGATTGTTTTTATAAAGGGAGCATAGAGTAGTGTAGAGACTCCAGAGCCTAACGATGGAGGAAAGGACGCCAGCATACAGAAAATTCAATCTTTGAAAAAATAATGTTTATATAAAGTGAGTACAGAGTAAAGTGGAGAATATCAGAGCCTGTCGATGGGGGAAACGTCTATTTATTGTTCCGCGTTTTACTTTCCTCTGGAAAGACTCGACCGTTCTCTCGTTGATGGATTAACGGGAACCTTTAATAAACTGCGTAATCCTCTAAACTGCGTAATCAACCGATCCCCATCGACCAAAACGGACGGACGACGTAATTCACGACTTAACAGACGCGTGGTGATCGCCTTCATTTTTTTTTTTTTTTTTTTTGCCCCTTTTTTTTCTGTCTCCTTCTTCAGAAACAGGAGCGACCTGGTCCATTGGTCTCCTTCCCCCGTCTAATACGTAATCGAGAGAAACTTTGGCTGATTAGATGGAATGGGAAAAGATTCGATTAATTGGTGTTCGTGTGATTAAATTTCTGGTCTCCAATCAGGCGAGAGAGAGAGAGAGAGAGAGAGAGAGAGAGAGAGAGAGAGAGAGAGAGAGAGAGAGAGTTGGCGCCGGGGCTTCTCTCAACGACACCCAATCACCTCGGAAGATAAAGTAAAGAAAAAGAAAAAACTCAGAAGGAAGACATTCGTTCCGATGCTGACCAATAGATGGTGTTGCTAACATTAATTGGTCCGGGAAGGAAGGGGTGTCCTCTCTCTCTTTATCTCTCGCTCTCTTCCTCTCTCTGGCTACTATTTGGTTCGTTTAGCCCGCAGGGTGTTAATGCTGTCAGCGCACTGTAGGCATTACTTAAGCTTCTCTGCAGCATCATTCCTTCGGCACCTAGCTGCAACCTCTTTCATTCATTTTACTGCACCTCCGTTCATACTCTCTTTATTTCATCTAACTTTCCCCATCCCTCTACTATCAATTGTTTCAACATTATTTTCGGCGCTGAATGATGCCGTATTATATATATATATATATATATATATATATATATATATATATATAATATATATATATATATATATTATATTTATTGGAAATCGCCATATTTTTGTACAGAAGGATTTTGTAGGTATTATTGTTGTATTTGGCAATATTTCGCTCTAAATTCTTCCTGTAATTATAACATAGCCAAGCCATTGCAATTGACCTCTCTCTCTCTCTCTCTCTCTCTTTCTCTCTCTCTCTCTCTCTCTCTCTCTCTCTCTCTCTTAATTAACACTTTCTCGTTACTGACGTTATTTTCCAAGGCAGTTCTCTCATAACAGCGTTTTACACACGAAGGCACAATTTCGGTAGACTTATAGCCTTATTGGATCCAGGTTTTAGTACCCGTAACACCTCTCTTACCTTAACGAAGTTCTCTCTCTCTCTCTCTCTCTCTCTCTCTCTCTCTCTCTGTAAAAGTAGTCTTTTTATAGGTTCGTTTTTCTCTCATAGGACGACATCGATGACAGTATGTCAATCAGTCTCTTCCAGTCTCTCCTGGAAAGAGGTCTTCCCTTTAAGGGTCTCTCTCTCTCTCTCTCTCTCTCTCATAGTTTGACAAGTTACCTCTGCGTAGGGCACGACCTCTCCCCCATCCACCGTCCCTCCCCTCCCCCTCCCCCTCTCAGAACGCCTTATACGCACGGAGTTTGGGCGGTCCTTTGACTGAGTCGCCATTCATCTGTAAATTAAAAATTTTTTTCTATATATTTATTTCGGTCTTACGCATTTGCGTTTTGATCTGGCAATTTGTTATTTGTTTATTTAATCAGTTATTTGTTATTTGTATTTGTTATTTGTTCATGTAATCATCTTTCATGTAATCCCTGAGGATGTTGTTTAAGCGGAACATCAAAATTTCAGGCCTTTTAAGAATTTATGTAGTTTTTTATCTGTTTAGTTATTCATTTGTTCATTTATCTTTGTTGTCTAAAGTCTGGCCTCTCTTTTTTTTCCCCCGTTTTTCCGATTATCTTCTGTAACTTCTTTCGAATGAATACCACGAAATTCTTTGGAAGCTTGAGTTTGTGGGCTTGTTTCATATGAATGGGATTCATATGGTGAATAATAATAATAATAATACATACATACATACATTCATACATACATACATACATACATACATACGCAAAATTTGTCAGTTATTTACTTTTGTATCTTAATTTCTCGGAACAAATAATTGTCCTCGCAAGATTTAAATTTTATTTTCATGACAGTTTCTTGGTAATGACGTAGTTTCTCCCTTACGTAATTTTATTATAAAAGAGTATATATATAAATCGACATGGAGTCATATATACTATATATATATATATATATATATATATATATATATATATATATATATATATGTATGTATGTATGTATATACACTATGTACCCCTTACCTGTGGGTAATGTACCACAACCAGTATCTTGTACCGCTTCAGTCACTTTCAAGTTTCTTCACACCCTGATTCGGATTACCCGGATTACCCACCCGAGGAGCCGTTGTCATTCGAGCGTGCGATTACCTACCTACCTGGTGGCGAAAATATTCGCACTTGAGGTTTGAACACCTCCTTTTTTTTTTTTTTTTTTTTTTTTTAATTTGCGATTGTTGATGACTAGAACGATTCACCGTTGGTGAAAAGACGCGTATTTGGGTGGAGTGAACCCTCTTATTATCTGGTAGAATGTTACGTTGTAAAATGGGATCTAGAATGTGCCTTGTTGTAAAATGGTTCCCTCTGTCATTTGTAACTTATAGTTTGAGTCATTAGTGGTCTGAGTTAACGCGTTTCTTTAGCCTCAGTAATTATGGTGATGAAGAATCTCCAGGGAAAGACGTATGTATCCATCTACTGAGGATGGTGAGTCATTGGACGCATGTATCATCTAGTGGGGATGGTGAGTCAGCGGACGCGTGTAGCTTGTAGTAAGGATCATGAGGCGATGGTTGCATGTATCATCTAGTAAGCTTTAAGAGTCAATGAACGCATGTATTATCTAGTGAGGATTATGTCACTGGATGCATGTATCATCCAGTTGGGATTATGAGTCATCGGATGCATGTATCAGCCAGTGAGGATGGTGAGTCAATGAACGCACGAATTATCTTTTAAGGATGGTGAGTCAATGAACGCACGAATCATCTTTTAAGGATGGTGAGTCAATGAACGCACGAATCATCTTTTAAGGATAGTGAGTCAATGAACGCACATATCCTCTTTTAAGGATGGTGAGTCACTGAGCAGGAACTAAACATGACTGAATACAATGAACTCTGATATATCGTCTTACAGCTTGGAAGCGAAGGTGTGAACTAAATGGTAATGTAATCTTTGTATTACAAGGGTGGAATGATTGACAGATGATCAAAATTGCCTCGCGACGTGTTTGAGCAGATTTTTTTTTTTTTTTTTTTTTTTTTTAGCTGGTTTTGTACGAATATTTGAGGATGTAGTTGTTCCTTAACAGTGGATGTAGTTGTTGATCCTCAACAGTTTCTGCTTAATAATTAATAACAATAATAATCGCCACCTTAAACCTTACTGGAAACACAATTCTTTAAAAGTATAATTGACACCAAGAGCAATTGTTTCCAATGTCAAAGATAGTGACCGGTACATTCAATAATAAGTGGTACGATCACCAACCTGAAGGAGTGATCGAAAACGATCAGGCAAAGATCCTCTGGGACTATGGTATCAGAACCGATAGAGTGATATGTGCAAATAGACCAGCCGTGACGTTGATTGACAATATCAAGAAGAGTTGAAGAGAAATAAAGGGAAAAAAATGGACAAGTATCAAGACCTGGACATAGAAATAAGAAGGATATGGGATATGCCAGTGGAAATTGCACATATAATCATGGGAACACTAGGTGCGATCCCAAGATCACCTGAAAAGGAATCTGGAAAAACTAGAGGCTGAAGTAGCTCCAGGACTCATGCAAAAGGTTGTGCTCCTAGAAACATAATAAGAAGTGATGGACTCCTAAGGAGGCAGGATGCAACCCGGAGCCCCCCCACACTATAACTACCACCCAGTCGAATTGGAGGACTGTGATAGAGCAAAAAAAGAAAAAAAATATAAATAATATAATAATAATAATAATTAATAATAATAATAATAATAATGATAATAATAATAATCTCCAACTTAGAACTGGCCAGACACATTGTTTCAAAGAAAACACCGCCTGTCTTCATGGTCAAGCAAAGAGACAGAAACCGTCTTAATAATAATAATAATAATAATAATAATAATAATAAGTATGATACTCCACAGCTTAATTAAACCTAACCAGAAACCAATTCATCAAAGGTAAAGACACCCTGAACATGTATATACTTCACTGTCAGAAATAGAGACAGAACCCGTCAATATTTATTTCGGAGAACTGTTTGCAGAGCAGAGCGTCTTGAGGAACGAGGTCGTTTTCGAATGCAACAGAGGCTCCGAGGCACTCGAAGTCGGCGTGCGACAGGTTTCCGTATACGGCGGCGACGACGAGGCAGCGGAAGACGTCCGCGCATGCGTATTTGGATGCGGCCTGGCCGTGCGTATAATGCGACGTCCGTGCTTTGCACGTTTGATAAAGGATTAGCACGAGCTAGAAAAAGCAAGGCGCTCTTGAAGTATGAGTCTAATGAGTACGTTAGTGTTTTTTTTTTATTTATGTCGTAAATTTTATGGAAGGACTGCAACGCTATTCAAGTATGAGAGTCAGTTGCACGTTATTGTTTTATTTTAATGTTTATTTGTAATTGTTATTGAAGGACGGCGTGCATGTATTGTTTCCCGTATCGTGGTTGGTTATCATCGTCGCATTTGACTTTCACGGTAATATATTACTTTTATTATCGTAGCATAAACAGGAGTAATGGCATAGCAGTAGCGTGTACAGAGTGTTTCCAAGAAAACCCGCTGTAAAAAGCTCTCTCTCTCTCTCTCTCTCTCTCTCTCTCTCTCCTCTCTCTCTCTCTCTCTCTCTCTCTCTCATTTTACTATTAGTAATTTCTGGTTTCCTAGTAAGACATAATACCTCTAGTGCGTAGCAATATTTACAGTTCCTATTATATTAATATAATATTGGCCAACCTTATGTAATGTTTCCATTGATACATACATATATATATATATTATATATATATATATATATATATATATATATATATATATATTTGTGGTGTGTGTGTGTGTGAGGCAGTGCTTGAAGTAGTGATTGTTAGTATGAGCTGTAAAAAAGAACATAAAATTGCAAAGTGTTGAGTGGAAGGGGGAGAGGAACACTTGGAAGGGAGGATGGGTAGATGAACGGAAGGAAGCATTAGAAAAGCGGGATAAAGAGGTGAGAGTGGCGCATTGTGTATGTGTAGAGGGCCGCTTACCATGCAGTAGGTGAAGGATATGAAGGGGCATTGTTGTGTAGGTTTTCTTCCTAGGGATCTCATCCATCTATTTATCAATTTTTTTTGTTTTTTTAATTAATGGCATCTCCTCCTCCTGTATTTTTACTTCCTCTTACTTATTCGTAATGAATACCATGAGATTCTTCGGAAGGTTTAGAGAATTTCAAGTGAGTGGCCTCTGTGGTGGGCTTGTCCCATATGAATAAGGTTCATTTACTGAATAATAATAATAATAATAATAATAATAATAATAATAATAATAAGTAAGTAAGTGATGGACTCCTAAGGAGGGCAGGGATGCAACCCTGAACCCCACACTAAAAAAATACCACCCAGTCGAATTGGAGGACTGTGATAGAGCAAAAAAAAAAAAAAAAATAATAATAATAATAATAGTAATAATAATTCCTTTTTATTTAGAAGGAAAGGATAATGGGAGATTATGTAAAACGACCCTTGAGTGTTTATCGAACCTTGCCATTTGACAGCTGCACTTTTTTTTCTTCTTGAATTCCTGTAATTTTTACGCGTGCCCTGTAATTTTATTTGCTTAGCATGAACATAAATTCTTTCGACTCGTTTGTGCGCTAGAGTGAGTGTAATGGATGGATGGAGGTTCACGTGCGTAATTTTCTGGGTACTTTACAATTCGTACTCATGCGAGGGTATACGGTACACGTTCCGCTAATGAGTGTAATCCTCTAGTCAAAGGTTGTGTGTGTGTGTGTAAGCCAGTGCCATGGCGACCACTTCACTCTTAAGTCGTACTATTTGTGAGGTCAAGGGAATATTTTTTTTATTGTTTTCCACATACACACACACATATATACATACATGCATACCACACACACACACACACACACTATATATATATATATATAGATATATATATATATATATATATATATATATATATAATACATGCACAAAGTATACGAAGTAAGCAAGAAAAATACAATGCATTTTAGACCATCAATAAAGTAATGCACGTCGTAAATTATTGTATATTTTTTGTGTAAAATGTTTAAAACTGGGTAAAACTCGATATTAGAAGAAATGAATAATTGAATAAATAAAAAATGTTACGTCTTGTATTCTATTATATATTTGAACCGAGATAAAAAACAAAAATACGCGTACATTTGAAATCGGTAATTAATTATATGCCTGTGCGACGGAAATTACATTTTTAGCATATTTACCTGGATGTGAGAGTTTGTTGTGTGATACATTCGAGGTTAATGAATAACATAACGGTATAACGTACAGTTTTTTTTTCTTTAATATTATTTTTTGCATATTTGTCCGGAGGTTATTGATTGCACTTTTATATATATATATATATATATATATATATATATATATATATATATATATATATATATATATATATAGTCAGACGACCCTAGACATCCCGATATGTAAGTCATCCGAGAGAGAGAGAGAGAGAGAGAGAGAGAGAGAGAGAGAGAGAGAGAGAGAGAGAGATTGGCCCACAGTTAACACCAACATCTGGTGACTGCTTCAATACTGTTATATATTTATAGTACTACCTCTAAACTTGAATCGTAGCACTGATCCGCGAAATACCCAAAAAATAATCTTTTGAAAAAGTTTAAAATTCCATTTAATCCTTCCATTTAATCCTGGTAATGTTTATCGTTGGCCCGGCGGCATTACTACATCGTGCTGTAATGAGATGCAGTGTCAGAGATGCTGTGTCAGAACAGTACGTAACGTCCTGGTAGGTTCCCCTTTATTGACGACAGCCTGTCCATCTATTATTCAGGAGGGGGTTGACAGAACCGTTTGCTGTTTACTGCATCTGTGAGGTTATTTTTTTTCTCTATTATTTATATCAGTAAGGTTGTGGAACTTAGATATGATTAGTTTAAGCACGTGTAAATGTTTTTGTAGTGTTAAATGATAATTAGGTTTACACACGTGCAGAAGTTTATTTGTAGTGTTGTAATTTTAAATAGCATTAGAATTTAGATGCAAGTTTGTTCCCATCTAGTCGAAAAGTAAATGCGATTAGTTCTTGCGTATAAGAATATATTTACACATATCCGGAGAATTTCATTTGTAATGACAACATGTATTTAAAAATGCCAGCTTCACAAATCTTGTATTAAAATGAGCTTATTCGGTTGTATTCTCTACATTTTTTCAAAGGTGGTTCGTCCACACACACACACACACATATATATATATATATATATATGTGATATATATATATATATATATATATATATATATTATACTATATATATATATTATACATATATATATATATATATTATACATATATATATATATATTATACTATATATATATATATATATATTGTAGTGAAATATACCGGAGCTGTTAGTCTAGGACAAAAGAAACTTTGGTTATTGATATGATCCGGAGCTTGGTTTGGCTTGAGAAATAAAATACTGTTAGCAAACAACAAAATGTTCTCTTGTCTTATCATGTCAAGAAACATTAACCGTCAAGCTGTCAAGATGCAGGTTTTCCTGTCTAAGACGTCCTGTCAGCCATTCCTGTTCTGTGTTCGTGTTTTAATATATTTTTTTATATCGATAATAATAGAAATTTTGTAGGTAGTCCATTTCTGGCACATTTGACAGAAATCAAGTCTCAGTCGTTATATGCATATTAAGTATTTCAGCTTTCATTATTATTATTGATTTTCTTTGCTTACAAGTTTTGTTTTGATAGGTGAAGAGTTTCAACATTTTTTTTAACATACATTTCGATTGTCAAGTCGTACGTTACATAATAATGGATATATTATAAGTACTCCAGAAACAAGTCTATTGTTATAATTTCATTTTTGCTTAATATATTACAGAGAGTAACTAATTTACATGTGTAATTCAATGGTAATGTTACAATTCGAAACCAGCGTTCAAGCACCTTCGGTATAATTACGTACTTAACGTTAATACCACTGACAATTAAAGCTAACGTATGCTAAGATTGCGTGCAAAGAATACAGCAGGAGAAGGTTGCATATGCAGGTACGAGAAGTCTCCCTTGTACTAGTACTAGTACAGAGGAGAGAGACCAGGGAAGATGGTTTAATATTTGTTCGCTGACGTTACCGCCGGTAGTTTGGTGGTCAGCTACCTCTGCCTTGGGGGCTTTGGTTCACACCTCCTGGGGCTTGATGATTTTGATTTTTTTCAATTTGTATTATCACCATTGACTTTTAACTACTTCGGATGAGGACTTGAAATTTGTATTTCCAAGTTACGTATCGAATTAATGATGTATGTGTTTCCCACGGAGCGGCTACTGAGTGTAATTTACGAAATGCGATTAAATAACTAACCAGCAACACCGACGCGTTCACACTTCAACCCGATCCCGGTACAGATATGTCCGTTCGTCCTCCACAATATATCGTTCGAGTGCAACATTGACTGCGACCTCCAATGCGAAATTTTTAGGAAAGGATTTGAATCAATATGAGATGTGGAAGCTATGGTGGTTGGAGGCGGTATTTAGGTACAACCTCCTATTGTCTAGATTCTCTAGAAACACCATTCGGCGAATAGCAGAATTAAGGATGCATAGATTACATGCTAATCCTAATTTGTACGCATAAATAGCTGTGAAACTTGTCAGTATTATACTGGATTGCTTATTAATAATGCAAAAATATGAAACGCAGTCTGAGTTAACTGTTCTATGAGATGTGTTGATGGGTAAGGCAGGTTTCGTTTCATCACGACTAACTTTTTCCTAGGCCGATGTGCGATTGGATAATGCTATTATGGCTGACCGATAGGTCTTAGGATTGGATTAGCATTTCCCGGGGTGTTGCAGCTAAAGAGATTAAACCTCATCACTTCTGGATCGTTGGCGATGTAAGGCAACGCGAGTCGGCTCGTAGATACGTTAAAATAAAGAGAGAATAAAAGTGTATAGTACCATGGTTTATGCATAGACCATGGTATACTGTATTTGCTCCTCTCTCTCTCTCTCTCTCTCTCCTCTCTCTCTCTCTCTCTCTCTCTCTGTGCGTTCCCTCGTCTGGCCAAATGCGAACAAAAAAGCTTTGGAGCGTTGAGAAATGCTAGGTTATGAAGGGTCCACTCAGTAGTAAATTTTCAAGTTCGTGGGCTGCAGAGGGTTGCTGTTGGAGGAATGAGACTAGGAGTTGGGGGGAGGAGGAGGAGGGGGGGAGTTGCGTGGTTTGAGATGGAAAGGGTGGGGTAGATATTGCCTAAAGGTAATAACGATCAGACGTGCCATTTATGGAAGGCAAAACACCAAAAACAAAATAGTTAGGGAAAAAAAAAGCAGGCAAGAACAACATCAGCTCAGCAGCAGCAATAGCAGAATGAAACCACCACAGAACCAATTATTATTATTAACGAAAGAGAAGCAGGGGGAAATCTGCGAAGACGAACTGTGCAGGTAATTTAGATCAGAGCTTACAGTGCTCGTTGCTTGCGATGCTTAATTCCAGGTAAGCATTCCGTTTTGGCTTTTAAGTAAAATTGCACTGTGTAAGACATACTTGTACAACGAACCAATCAGATTTTTATTAGCGACGTCTCATTCTTGTGAAACTCCCGGTAGGACGAAGATTGGCTCTCTTAAAGGGAAATTGAAAAATGGTGCAATAGTTTTCTAGCAGTTGTCAGAATTTGTGGAAACAAATGGTAATTCATTACAGTTCTGTCGTTTTAGTCTACCCGTAGTAGAACTGACATAATGCCTTTCACTTTTATTATTTCTTTTAGCTCGTGTGTGTGTGTGTAAGTGATGGTGTACGAAAGACACTCGAATATCCTTACGTAAGCCCAGGTTTGAGGTCGGAATGAAATAACTTAGTAGATACGTTTAGGCTCCAAAATGTAAGTTTATTTCACACTTCTCTCCAGGAGCAAAGGAAGCGGTAGACTCTTGAGTGGGGGGAACACATGGCATTGGAGAATCTGGGGAAATGGAGGCAGAAAGGAAATTCCGAAGCTTTAACCGCAGGATGTAGGAAGCTCGAGAGCTGTGCAGAGTAGAAGGAAAATTGATTGATAATCAAGAATAATGTTGTCATGAATATTTGAATTAAAGTTATCGATGTTTTGTACAGGTAGGATTCCATGGTATTAATTTCTTATTTTTTTATTTTATCATTTTTATTTTTATTTATTTATTTATTTAGTTTCTTACGGATGTCCTAATTTTGAATACGTGCATACCTGTGTATACGTGTGCTTGCGTGCGTGCGTTCGTTCGTGCACAGCCGTGACTTTGTCCAAGGTGGTTCTCACGGCGAATTTGGCTTGATTTCTGTCCTCTCTCTCTCTCTCTCTCTCTCTCTCTCTCTCTCTCTCTCTCTCTCTCATCGGAGAGCTAATCTCTTTCTCAAAATCAAAAGAGTAAGAATTATCATAACAAAAGAAAAAAATACAATCGGAATTTGTGTTGGATTAATAAGCAATGATGGAGATTTGTATTTGATGAGTTAATAATTGTTTGAGTTTTTGTTTTGATCAGTATAAATTTAAAAACAAGTCTGATATTTACGCTTGATTGAAGACTATAGTTAAATATAGGAGGAAGACACATTCGAGAATTGTTTTAATATTATATACGATTCAGCGTCCTTTTGTTAAACGATTATACATGATATATTGGTAGGATTTAAATTTTATTGTAACTAACTGGACTTTCGGTTCTTTTTTTTTTTTGTAGAAATTAATATATACTTACATTGCACGAACATTCACAAACACGCTGACTTACCATACTCACAAACAGATGGACGTACTTTCACAAACGCGCGCTTTATATTCAAATATGGTTTCGTCCAACACGCGTAGGATTAACTACAGCGATTGGATACTCAAAGCTGTAGGGATTACATCCGTTCATACTGTTTACGCAGCATTTGGCTAGATCTGCTGCCATTCGCTTTTAGCTGTTGTTTATAGATGTGCATTTAGATTGACGGTTAATTTACCCTTCGCAGTACGTTACCGTAAGCACCACCAGTGTGTACTTCGTAAACTAAGCTTGTATTTTGTATATATGGTATTATAAATTAATTCCCTTAAGTAGTCCCATACAAGGATAGCTTTACAACACTTACTTTTTGTGTACATTATATATTATAAAGTAGGTTTACCTTTGTGTATATTCTGGCTTTTGTGTTAAGTTTAATTGTCTATTGTTAAGTAACACCATAAGTAACCCGACTTTTTTTTTTTACCGTTCCCGTCCCCCCGAAAAAAACAACAGAAGGATGTGAAGAAAGATTTTTTTTTCTTTAGTAATCTCCAGACATGCTCTTGATAATAGAAACCCATTAGAGAGTCTCTCTGATCAACAGGGTTGTTGTTGATGTTGCTGCTGTTATTGTTGTTGTATAGGTGATTACGCAATTACAGTGATTGTTGTTTTTGTTGTTGTTGTTCTTCCCTCCCTTTCACGATAGTCTGCAGCCGTGAAACTCGATAGAGAAGCCGGCGGAGTTCCTCCCTTAGCTCTGATTATCTGGGAAATAATTGTCGTAGGAAATGAAATTAGATTATTTGTATTTTTTTCATTATTCGTGTTGATTATGTCTT
>NC_087215.1:70407876-70410376 GCF_015104395.2 Macrobrachium nipponense | reverse complement strand
GCTTTGCCAACGCTCATTAACGACCGGTACGAGTTATTATCACGTCACCGTCATCATCATCATCATCATATTCGTCATTATCTTCTGCCCCTTCTCTTCATCCACTTTTCCCCCTCCCTCCCCTCCCCCTTTTACCCCTACTCTTCCACTTCTCTTTCTTCAGGTCGCATGTTGCACGCAACATATGCAGTGGCTTAAATTAAAGAACGATATGCTGGTTATCCTCCTGGTAGCATACCAATTAGGCCAGTGGTAACAAGAGCCAGGGATGTTTTTCTTTCTTTTTTTTCTTTGTTTTTTCTTTGTGGGTCACTATATTAGGAGCTGTGTGAATTACGGTTCCATTCCTCCCACACGACGCTGTGTCAGTTTAGCATTATGATAGCTCGTGCGTTTTTCCTTCATTAGTGACGGTTATTTACATTTGCTGGGAAGTGATTATTGATTATATTTACATTATATTATATAATAATTGTAGATAGAATTTGTTGTTTTTTCTTTTGTACTTTTTTCCCAAACGGTACCCTTATCAAGTGTGCATTTTAATCGGTCGTATATTTTTCGTTTGTTAATGGTGATTACGCATATAATATTTATATATAAAATATATGTTTTTCGTAATGGTGATTGTTTATATGATATTTATATGTAAACTGATTTTTTTCTTGAGTGGATATGGGTATATGTATGCTAAATATTTTTTTTTTTCACCAGCGACACTAATATCTATTTTGCCCTTCAATCGTTCATGTTTTTTTTATTTATTAGTGGTGATTATTTATTTAATAATTATGCGTAAAATATACTGTTTTACTTGTGTGAGTATGAGCGTTTGTACATTGCAGGCTGATATGTAGATCCAAATTGGAAACTACTATGTACATAGTTGTGATAAACAAATTAGTATACTGTAGATTTAATTGTGAATAGATGCCTTCTGACTACTTCGTTTAGAACAACATTTATGCATATTTATTATGTAAAAATGTTCTTCCGGAAAAAATAACAATATACTTTTTTTTTTAAGTTCTCTGAATTATTTATGCCCAAAAAAGCTTTTATCTTGATTCCGACGTTAATGCATTTGGAATAGTAGTCTGCTTTTTAGGCATTGGTTTTTTGGTATGATTTTTTACGTATAAAATATGAAAGGTCTGTGCTAGGTTTCATTATGATTATTTGAAGATTATTTGAATAGAATATGAAATATCTAGTTGTAAGATTTTTCCTTTATAAAAAAAAAAAAATTGCCCGCATTACTTGTTTTATTATCGTGACTCTCTCTCTCTCTCTCTCTCTCTCTCTCTCTCTCTCTCTCTCTCTCTCTCTCTCTATTATGTCTTTCTATGATAAGTGTTGTCTCTTCTTTCTATATTACCCTTAACCCTGTCTTACTTCTTCCTAATGAACACCTTTAATATTCTTTGTAAGCTTCAATTTCAAGTCAGTGGCCCCTGTGGTGGACTTGTTTCATGCAAGTAGGTTTCATCTTCTTAACAACAACAATAATAATAATAATAATAATAATAATAATAATAATAATAATAAAATAATAATAATAATAATAATAATGTCAATATTTATATACATAGCTTATTTACATAGGTAATGATGATATATATCATATATATATATATATATATATATATAGTATATATATATATATATATATATATGTATAGTCATATATATATATATATATATATATATATATATATATATATATATATATTACACACTCTCATCCAAATTGGTTTGCATGTTTAAAATATTTATTTGGTCATGGACCAGCCTGGAGTATAGTTAGCCCAGACCTAATCCTACAGTAATTAACCTTAGTTGTAATGGACTTGCATTCCTGGCGTTTGCAAATGGGAACTGGTCGGGTTTTAGCGCGCATGATCCTGAGAATTCCTGACAAATCATGTAATTAGTTAAGCTCCTTTATCATTATTCTTCTTTTTTTTCCTCATTTGTCGAGTCATTTATTTGATTTGTCAGTTTATGTGTTTAATTTTTCCTTAGAAGTTGAATTCTGTCTTTTATTAAATTTTTTTTAACATATTAAATCATTATTTTTTGGGTTATTGAACCTTCCGAAGTTATTTCCACTTTCAACAGAACGTAATTTTTCATATTTCTACCGAAGATTAAATTCTCTATAAATAAGTCATTTCAACTCTTATTTACCTTATATCCCATCTATTTATATATTCAATTGCTTCTCAATAATTGTTACGTATACTATTTTTATTTTAAAAACAGAAAGTAATTTTTCATATTTCTCTCTAATAATGTTAATGTACTTCTCTAGTTAAGTTCTCTATCACTACTTATTATTAACTCCGTTTATATTTTATCACTACTTATTATTAACTCCGTTTATATTTTCAATTGCTAATTTATTTATTGTAGAAAGACAGCCTCATTGCCGAGTTAACATTTTTGTTATGTTAACTTCGTCCATCAATCATCTGATCCGAGAGCGTTGACATTTGCT
>NC_087215.1:70397212-70402212 GCF_015104395.2 Macrobrachium nipponense | reverse complement strand
CTCTTCGTGTCATGACTTTCCTGTGGCGAAGAGAGGAGGTGAGAGAAAGGAAATTCTATATTATTATTATTATTATTATATTATTATTATTATTATTATTATTATTATTATTATTATTATTATTATTATTATTATTATTATTATTTATTCTGGCAATATTATATTTTACAGAAATCAGAGACATTGATATTATTATTATAACTATTGTTGTTATTCTTGATATTATTTATTATTTTAATTATAGAACTTAAGGAAAACGGAACAACTATTATTATTTATAATTATTTTATTATTATTATTATTATTATTATTGATTATTATTATTATATTATTATTATTATTATTATTCTTATTATGTGCTTGAAGAAGACCTTCATTAATACAGGTTTTACTGAAAATAGTAGCAATTTCAGCCGCGTTTATTTTGTATAGAAGTTTCTCTATTCTTCTTATTACTGACTTTTCTTGAGTACGGAAGAATAGCGAGTAATAAGAAGAATAGAGAAACTTCCATACAAAATAAACGCGGCTGAAATAGCCATTAATTTCAATAAAATCTATATTATTATTATTATTATTATTATTATTATTATTATTATTATTATTATTATTATTATTATTATTATTATAGATATTGTTTTAAAAATTAAAATGTTGTGGCAAGGAAAAGCTAATGCTTCAGTCCTTCAATGATCATATTTCCTACACTGCATTACTTTCTAGCCAATACCTTCAGGAATATTTACGAACGTGTATATGTCATTGCTCATCTGAAACCCGTATGCCATAGACAGAAGGAACACATCCTTTTTAAACCAAAACTTTTTCCGAGCAAAGGCGAGGGATCACATGGAAAATAAAGATCACTCCTGCAATCCTTAGTCCAACTCCTCTTTCCGGAGATTCCAAATTCCTGTGATTAGGTTTTAAGTAAACGATGAGTTCTTGTCCTCAAGTAGTTTTGTGGAGAATGGAGGAGAAGGTTACATACTTATGCGGTTAAGGGCTTTCCGGTGAGAGAGAGAGAGAGAGAGAGAGGAGGAGAAGAGGAGAGAGAGAGAGAGAGGTGGAAAGGGGGGGGGAGACAGAAAAAATGTCGGTCAGAAATTTTAAGTCCAAAGTTGGTAATGATACAGTTTAGCATTATACATGCATAATTCTTCTGGAAAAATGTGATTACTATTATTATTATTGTTAATATTATTACTATTATTCCTTTAAGCATTACACATAATGCTGTATGAAGCTATTGAAATGAGAAGGTTTGTCCTGAAGAAAATATCGAGATGAAATATATGTGTGTGTTTTTTGTTTATCCATAAATAGAATTTAATATCAAACGCGCTGTCTGCCGGTGGTTTTTAAACCAATGGCCCGCCGGTACCTATATATGTATATATATATATATATATATATATATATATATATATATATATATATATATATATATGAATAACTTGATCACGAAGTATATAAAACGTGGTGCTATGTATAAATAAAGGGTTTTGCCACGAAGGAAAAAATGAACTACTATTAAATTAGTCCCACATGTATATAGTTATTATTTCCTTCTCTCTCTCTCTCTCTCTCTCTCTCTCTCTCTCTCTCTCTCTCTCTCTCATCTCTCTCTCTCTCTCTCTGTGGTTCGATATTACTCTCCCTCTTTCTCTTGCTCGTTATATATATATTTATGTTTTCTTTCGTCTTTTCATTAATAATAATTTTTTGGGAAAATTTTTGTAAATTTCATGATAATAAAGTTGTATATGCTTCCTTGTTTTTTTCAAAATGTACTGTTTCTAGAAAAATAACCTGTTTACCGCGTGTATCCTCCAAGGTTGTGGCTACCCTCAGGCGTTTCCTCGTTTCTGTAGAGTGAAATCGACCTTATTGCTAATCTTGTAGTGTCAGTTTGGATATTAAGCCTTCTTTTGACTATGTTTTCCTCTGTAAAATCAGTTTGCCTTAGTAAAGGGTCGGAACAGACCAAAAGTACTCGGCTATCTCGCTTTTTCATTTTTTCCTTCGTGGCAAAAACCTTTATTTATATATAATATATGGTGTGTGTATTGAAAATGTAGAATAAACTACGAAAGTTCTTGTTCCAAACACCCAGTTTTACTCGCCTTTCTACGGTGGAATTAAGGATATTCTCAAGCACGTGTCCCTTCGTGCTACATTGGATATGTATGTATGTGTGTATGTTGTATGGAGTTGCTACTGCAAAGCCGTTTGTGTATATGAAATGTCTGGGCGATAATCATATTGGACGTCCCACCACCTATAAGCCACTTTGGGCCCTGCATCATCGGCGCGACGCCTCAGAATTCTTCTTATTTTGTGCTACAGCTTCCCTTCCCTTCCAACATCGGCCATAAATAAGCAAATATACCGCATCCATCTTTCCAGGGAAATTTCTGGCTGCGTCTTTGCTTTCTTAAAAGCTTTTATTAGAGAGAGAGAGAGAGAGAGAGAGAGAGAGAGAGAGAGAGAGAGAGAGAGAGAGAGAGAGAGAGAGAGAGAGAGAAATAGGGTAGGGATTCGAAATACGAAAAAGAATGGTGATGATTTATTGCGCCAGTGTTTTTTTTTTTTTTATTTTTGAATCAGTATATCAAATGATAAGGAAATGTTGAGGGAGCTTCGTCTTTTTACGATTTTCTTATCATTTCTTCCCCACCTCTCTCTCTCTCTCTCTCTCTCTCTCTCTCTCTCTCTCTCTCTCTCTCTCTCTCTCTCTCGTACACACATTCATACCTTTCCACCTCTTAGCTACGTTTTTTATGCTGTTACATCCCATCTCTCTCTCTCTCTCTCTCTCTCTCTCTCATCTCTCTCTCTCTCGTTTTTCTTCCACCTTTCTCCACTTCTTGCTACGTTTTTTTATGCTGTTACACCCTCTCTCTCGCTCTCTCTCTCTCTCATCTCTCTCTCTCTCTCTCTCTCTCTCTCTCTCCGCCACATTCCTCATGGCATCAGTACCTAGATGCTGGAGTGAGAGAATCAGCAGCATCCCCAATGAGATAAAAGGACATGCGTCTGTGTTAGATGCTCTTGGGATGCTCATACGTATACATAAACACACGCTCACGTATATAAGCAGATGCAGCCTCCCAAGGGAGATGAATAGACTCCTTTTCCTTTGGGAGTGACGGAAGAAATTTGAAGATTCCTCTTGCGTGGTTTATGGAGTCGGATTTTTTTTTTTTTTTTTACTGCTGAATTTCTAACTTCGTTTAGCGTACTTTTGCATGCGCACACTCACGCACGTTATACATGCATACATACGTATATATATATGTATATATATATATATATATATATATATATATATATATATATATATATGTAGTGTATGTGTATGTATATATGTATGTATAAGATAAAAACGCTGAATTTTATAATTGTAGAACTTTTAAAGAGAAATCTCTCTCTCTCTCTCTCTCTCTCTCTCTCTCTCTCTCTCTCTCTCTCTCTCTCTCAATTCGTGTGGAATTGATTCTTCGGAGGAACTTTCGACCCCTGGTCGGTCGACTTTTGCCATTTGAAAATTTCAAGCGAAAATTTGGAGTGTGTCAGACGCGACAGTTTAATGGAAAATTCCTAAGAGCGAGAAGATGGATTGAAAGAGTTATGGAGGCTTAAAGGTTCTCCATCTATCTGTCTGTCTGTCTGTCTGTCTGTCAAATTAGAATTTTTTGATGATATCAGCTGTTTGCGGATCTACGTTTTCCTTACATTGCATTCCACCCTGTGTTCGTTCGTTTATATGGTTGCAGATACGGATAGCATGTTTGATAGCATTATGTGAAACGTCGACCGTTTTTTGGGGGGAAGTGTCGAATCTCCAATTTTTTTTTTTTTAGTTATCTGCATTAATTTTTGTTATTAATCTTAAAATTTGTCATCGGCATTTTTTTAGTTATCCGCATTTTTAAATCATTTAGAGATAACTGCATTTTATTGTTATCTGCATTTTAAAAATATTTTTGAGTTATCCGCATATTTATTTTTTGATTCATCTGCATTTAAAAAAAAAAAAATTACTTATATACATTTGTAAATTTTTAATTTATCTGCATTTATTTTTTGAGATTATCTACATTTGTAAATTTTTTTTATTTATCTGCATTTATTTATTTTTATGAGTTTATCTATATTTGTCAATTTTTTATTCATCTGCATTTGTTTTTTTTTTTTTTTTGAGTTTATCTACATTTGTAACTTTTTCAAATTTATCTGCATTTGTTTATTTTTTTATCTATTTGTATTATCTTTTCTAGTTACCTGCAAGTTTTATCAGTAACTTCTTATTTCAACAAAGCATCAAGTCTGTGTCTCTCACCACCAGAATGTTTGGTGTGTGTGAGAGAGAGAGAGAGAGAGAGAGAGAGAGAGAGAGAGAGAGAGAGAGAGAGAGAGAGAGAGAGAGAGTTGCATTTAATACTAAGCTAAAACAGGAAATCGGTAATGAAATCACCGTCGATTCAGACGACTCGAAGAATTAAAAAAAAAAAAAAATTACTGTCGACAGCTTCTTAAGATTTTTTTTTTCATCTCTCGTATATGCAAAATGAATTATATTTTTAAAAACTCTTTCAATTTTGCATTATGGAGAAGATCCGAAATAATTTCTGACAGTGAGTATCATCATATATCCTCCTCATATCATCACATCTATTTCATATATCTCCTTAAGAATTGAAGGTCCTGTCACTGCTCACACTATTATCATCATATCGTCATCATCATCCATTACATCATATCTCCTTAGGTAATGAAGGTCCCTTGACTGCTGACACTATCCTCATCATATGTTCACATCTTCTAAGTATTCCATTATACCTCCTTAAGAATTCACTTCTCACACTCTCCTCTTGAACCCTGAAGTTTCCGCATCTCGTTGATTGCCACATTCGTTAAGAGGCGTTTTTTTGCGCGTGAAAGCCTGATTCCCTTCACAATGGTAAATTAGAAAGTTGATTGCATTATTGTCCATT
>NC_087215.1:70367212-70389712 GCF_015104395.2 Macrobrachium nipponense | reverse complement strand
AGTTGCCCTCAGAAAGTAAAATAAAAATCCGCAAAATATGAAAGTCCTATTGGGGAAAGAAAGTTACGAATGTACGAGAAAAAAAACTCCACCTGATATTATCTGATCGCGGAAGATGTAGTTCATAGATGTCGGAAACTGGACATGTCTTTAGGTTACTCAAATAGATGTTCATTTACCGACGACCTATAATAGTTTTTTTTTTCCGCTTAAAAAATTTGCCACAGTCCATTTTGGATTTAGTTCCCGTCGTCTCCAAAGACATCATTTTCAGTACTGCTGCTGCTGCTGGTTGTCTTTTGGAATTTGTTTCGACGTTTTATTGAAATGTTGATTCTCTGCTCATACGACATAGTGACTGTAATTCCTATGTAAGGGAAATATTCTGAACTATATAAGATTCGCCTAAGGATTCAATGTCGTCTGAATGTGCTTTTGTAGCATGTTATCCAGACCATTATGAAACCGTTCTTTACACAGGATTTAGCCAAATCGTATGTAAAGAACTTAAGGTTTTTAACGTTAGGAAAAGCTCCTTGTTGGACGAGTTGGTTGCTTTCCCGCCTACCGATTCGGTATTCGCGAGTTCGATTCTTCGTTCTACTGTCAACATGGAATCAGAGGAATTTGTTTTTGGTGATTAGAAATTCATTTCCCGATATAATGTGGTTCGGATCCCACAATAAGCTGTACGTAGGTCCCGTTGCTAGGTAACCAATTGGTTCCTAGCCACGTGAAAATATCTAATCCATCGAGCCAGCCCAAGGAGAGCTGTTAACCAGCTCAGTGGTCTGGTTAAACTTAAGATGTACTTAACTTATGTTAGGGAAAATGCAGATTGCTTCTAAAATTTACTAATTTTAATTTTGTTTATTTTGGTTTATATCTTTTGCCTTGTTTCTTATATTTTAGAAAGGAATGAAAAGTAAGCGAAAGAATACGGACTTTGTACATGAACGACTCCCAGACTCAAATTGAACGATTCGGAAAGCTTGCGAGAACCCGGCCAAAATTACTTAATACGAAAGGTCGTTTTGGTGACGTAGCGTCATCCCAAATCTGCATAGATGATATGACTTGTGACCTTCCATTCATTTGGGAGCAAACTACATTTGATTGGAATACAGATCCGTCTCTCTCCAAGAACAAGGTTCTGGAACGCACTCGACTATACGCTGCTATTGTCGGCGTCGCCTCCAGCCAATGGAGATGAGTCTCTCCTTCAGGGGATTAGCGATTCGTCGGTCTTATTAATGATGTCGCTAATGGTTTTACCGTCATTACGTGTGGGAGTCGCGCTAGGTAGGTATCCCATCCCGGTTGATGGAATGGGAATGTGATGTGTGAATGGAGAGAGAGAGAGAGAGGAGAGAGAGAGAGAGAGAGAGAGAGAAGGGGGGGGGGGGATTATTTCACAAATGCAGAATGCCATGATCAACGCTCAAAGAGAGAGAGAGAGAGAGAGAGAGAGAGAGAGAGAGAGAGAGAGAGATTATTTCTCAAATGCAGAATGCCATGATAAACGCTCAAAGAGAGAGAGAGACTCAAGAGAGAGAGAGAGAGAGAGAGGGAGAGATTATTTCACAAATGCAGAATGCCATGATCAACACGAGAGAGAGAGAGAGAGAGAGAGAGAGAGAGAGAGAGAGAGAGAGAGAGAGAAATCAGTGATTCGCAACTGATCACTTTTGAATGACTCCACCAAATGACGCTCTGTAAAGAAAAAGCCGCGGATTGCTTGAGAATGGACGCGCTGATTTGAAAAAGGTGACTTTGCATTTCTTCGTGGCTGTGTCACAAGCATCGGACTGAACGCCACTAAAGAAAATCGCTCTTATATTTGTACCAAGTAATGTTTTAATGGAGTCGCGGCTTTGTATTAGACAACTGACATTTTGACCTAAGGTGGCAGCGTGTGGTACGTGGGATCAGCTGATCGCATTTCTTAATAAAATCAGAATTGCCTGAGATGAGATGCTCACTCACCATTACTCGGAGATATTTTTTAAGAATTACTGGAAACCTTTAGAGATGTTCGTTGTTTTATTTTAGTTAGTTTTTTAATAGAATTATTTATTGTTTTTTTTCATTTTGTATTTTTTTATTTTTTCTCAACATATCTTTATATATATGTATATATATATATATATTATCATATATATATATATATATATATATATATATATATTGTATGTACAGTTGTAATTGTCAGGTATATAGATATATATATATATATATATATATATATATATATATATATTATATATATATATATAGTGTGTGTGTGTGTGTGTACAGATGTAATTTCAGTTTATCTACTTATTAATTTCTCTAAGTATACGTGTAGTATTCCTACGTAATACCACTCATTGAACTTCTTTACTCATACTTTCCTCTTTCGTTAAGCAAATCGATCCTAGATCCTGTTGTGTTACTCGCACTTTGCGGATGTACGATAACATCCAGCGGGGCTCCCGTTGCAAGGACAAATCTGAGAGTAGCCGCTTCGAGCCCTAGATGACAGATAGAGGAAGTTAATGGCTGTGAATAAACACACGTGTGAGGCGGTGGTTAATGAGAGGATCGGATTTAATGAAAGCAGTGGTAGTAGCCCTTCGTCTTGCCAGAGTGTAATGAGTTTTGGGGGTTTGGGGGGGGGCGGGGGGGGGGGGGGGGGACAGTTGTGTTCTAGTATATACTGCGTTTATTTGCGTTAATGATTCCGTGGTTGTTTGTTTGTATTCATGCTTACGGCGTTCATTTTCTCTCTCTCTCTCTCTCTCTCTCTCTCTCTCTCTCTCTCTGTATATGTATATATATTATATATATATATATATATATATATATAATATATATATATATGTATATATATATATGTGTGTGTGTGTGTGTGTGTGTGTTCTTACTTGTTAACAAATTCTCATTCATCCACTGGTTCTCTATAGATAAACGGGAAGCTCTTTCTTCTTCGGTGTTTCCAAAGCGTAATAACCCTGCTTAATCGGAAAAGGTGGATTGACTGTATGAATATTGAGTGTTGTTGACGTGAATTTTTTTTATATTATAATTATTATCTCACTGCTCATTTCCGTTAGAAAAAGAAATATAATGATTCTGCTTGAAGAAGAAATATAATGATTCTGCTTGAAGAAGAAATACAATGATTCTGCTTAATTGAAACTGACGAAATCGCAGTTTGACGAGAAATGCGGTCACCTGCTTGGTGAGGTCGTTGAAACTCCAGGTGTAGTAATTGGGTCAAGCTATTATTATTTTCTTCTCGATTATTCATATACCTGTGTTCCGTTACACTTTGATTGGGTTAATAACATTACGTGACGCGTCATTCTCGTGGCAGAACGCTTGCATTACGGTTATGCATTACTTCGCGTTTTGTGACAGAGGAAATGTAATGTTATGTATGTCGCAAAAGTGCGTTTTATTTTTATGGATTCATCTCTCTCTCTCTCTCGTATAATATATATATATGTTATACGTTTGTGTGATGTATGTATGTATGTATGTGCCAGAGCACAATGCGTGTGATTTTATATTTTTAGCTCGTTTCTCAAATCGCAATTTGAGTCAGTTCGATACTTACGCGATAATAGAACCTTTTGTTTTTTGAGGAGAGGGGGGGGGGGGAGGGGTGTTGGTTTGGGGAGTGATCGGGATTGTATTCAGTCATTTTATTGATAAGTGAATTTAAGGCAGTTCGATTAACGGAAAAGACCGCAGTAGTTTTGAATCACCATATATAAAGGCATAGTTCATACAAAATGTATAATATATATATATATATATATATATATATATATATATATATATATATATGCATATACACTTGTGTATGCAATATGTATAATTAATTGTATATGTATAATATACAATTATATATATTATATATGTAAAGTAGAGAGAGAGAGAGAGATTTAGAGAAGAGAGAGATGAAGAAGAAAGAGAAGAGAGAGATATATATGTTTGATATGCAATCTAGGAGAGAGGGTCAGCAGCCCCGGTGACCTTTGACCCAGTACCTTTGCTGGAAAGAGGTCAAACTGCCTTCTCACTTCCGATATTCGCCGATAATTACTTCCGTGAAAATAATTATATAATATATATATATATATATATATATAATATATATTATATATATATAGTATGTATGTATGTATATATATTCATACTACATCAAACGGCCGTGTTTATTCGTAATGCAAAAGGAATTTGTTTCAAAGAATGATACATAATTATTGTTACTTTCATATTATGGGTGGAAAATTATTCTTTGCATTGTAGTTGATATCGAGATTTTTTTTTTTTTGTAAGTTATTCATGACGCTCTTGATAATATCTGAGTAATGCTTATTTATAAGTAAAGATCCACGCTTGCGTGTCTGTTTTGTGTGTGTGAGAGAGAGAGAGAGAGAGAGAGAGAGAGAGAGAGAGAGAGAGAGAGAATAAGGTATAGTATAGTTCGTAGACGGTATACATTTTTTTTATAACTTCTCTTGACAGCCGACATTTAACATGTTATGGCTACTCCTGACCTCTGTGTTAGTATCAGTAAGCCCCCTTTTTATTTTTTATTTTTTTGTTATTTTTTTTCTAAGAACAGTATTATATATAAGATATGGCTTATCTTAGACGCGTATAAAGTCCCTCTTCCACCTCCGTATTCAATTTGGTGATGGGGGAGCTTTCTCTCTCTCTCTCTCTCTCTCTCTCTCTCTCTCTCTCTCTCCTCAACATCAGCGTTGTGGTATTTAAGTATTACTAAGCATAGACGAGTAAGTAAATACATTTTACTTATAATTAAATGGAGTGTCACAAATATTCGCTAGAAAAATATTGTTATTATTTATAAACCGCTCCACAAAATTTTATGAAATTTCACAACATATCGTGTAAGTCTTCTAGCGGGAGTATTAAAGGAGAATATCTATTCTCGATGATTGACACCGAAATACTTCCATTTTATTAATCGTGTTTAAAAGAAATATTTCTCATTGTTTGACACCATGAGTTACAACGACATCGACTGCGGATTTTTACCGTAGCTAAAAAAAAAAATAAATGAGTTATAGAAATAATAGAAGAAACCGAATAACAATATGTGTGTATAGAAAAATGACATGATATCGCATCAAAATTGAAGTATTAAACGATAGATATGACCTATAAGAGAATAATGATAGGATGACATTACTTTTCTTCTCTGCTTTCGTATACTTATAATATGACTTTTGACCGTCGCGATATCTACGATTTAGTAGAGGAAGTTTGCTCTCTCTCTCTCTCTCTCTACTCTCTCTCTCTCTCTCTCTCTCTCTCTCTCTCTCATATCCTTTTCTGCTGGAAGGGAAATGGGGGTGATATGATACAATAATAGAGGAAATGAAGGCTGATTTTCTTTCTTAAGTGCGTCATTTCTCTTTTGCTTTGCTCTTGTACTTTTTCCCTGTTGTTTCACTTCCCTCCTGTTTTCGGGTTGCGTTTGTATAACCATTTTATATTTATATATATATATATATATATATATATATATATATATAATATTTATATATATATAGATGAGAAAATATAGTACTTACTTTTTATATTTTTGCGTTTTAATGGGCTCCTTTTATTAGCTGAAATTCTGTTGTAACAGAACAGTTTTACCAGAGTCATGAATATATATTATATATATATATATATATATATATATGATATATTTATATATATCTATATATATATAATATGTATATATATATTAATATTGTCATAATTATATATGCAGTACTATATACATAACTGTAAAAGCCACAGTGTGCCTTATTAAATATGTATCTGGTAAAAAGTGGCCAGTATATTGTACACATACAGTATATGTACATATTTACATATGTATATTAGTGGTACATTGGTTAAGCATTATGCATATCATAAATATTTTATTGTTAATCTTACAAATCTGTGATTGACAGAACTGCCCTCAGCATCAGGATATGTTTGTTTCTGCTATGAGCAATTGCAGTGTTAATTACTATGTCATGCTAAAGCTAAGAGAATATGAACTGAAATAAGTCGAGATGAAATTAAAGATCCCTAAAATAAAGTAAAATAAAAATGAGAAACGACTAGGAGAAAGGGATGCCACAACATTCGGACATTATGCGCTCGCGTTCGTTTTGGGGGGCTGTAGCCAATCAAAACTTGGGAATTTGTGACAACTTGATAACAGCTGGAGTGCGATTGGTCTGTTGAGCAGGAGCAATCGCTTACCCAATCCAATTCGCTCCAGCGGATTGGGGGGGGTTTATTTCGTACACGTCTGCCGATGGCCGAATAACTCCCGTGGAGCCGATATCCATAAGGCTCGTATCCCGTTTCTAGTGGGGTCTCTTCCTCGCGAGGGGGCTTGGCTGGAAGATTTGACGACCTACAGAGAGAGAGAGAGAGACAGACAGAGAGACAGAGAGAGAGAGAGATGCCGCAAGGGTTATGAACGAGGGAGATAGAGAGTCAGGCTTTAGCTTTTGTGAGAGAGAGAGAGAGAGAGAGAGAGAGAGAGAGAGAGAGAGAGAGAGGATGCTGGAGGGGTTATGAACGAGGGAAATTGAGATAGAGTCGATGCTTTAGGTTTTGTGTGTGTGTATGAGAGAGAGAGAGAGAGAGAGAGAGAGAGAGAGAGAGAGAGAGAGAGAGAGAGAGAGAAAGGGAGATGCAGAAAAGATTTTGTTTAAGTTTTATGACGAAAAAATATTTGAAAGAGAGAGAGAGAGAGAGAGAGAGAGAGAGAGAGAGAAATGCTGTAGGGCTGATGAACGAGGGAGATAGAGAGAGATTGATGCTTAGGGTTTGAGAGAGAGAAAGAGAGAGTTGATGCTTAGGGTTTGAGAGAGAGAGAGAGTGACGACGAGAGAGAGAGTGAAGTGTGGACGGATGCTCACACACCACTCGAGAGGGGACAGCAGAACACACACGGAGAGGAGTAGGAAAGCAAAATTGGGGGGAGTAATACCCCCCCATGTCTGGCGAAACGACCCTTAGACACCAGAACACGAAATGAAATCGGGAGAGAAAAATGTCACCGGTGGAAGTGGAAAACGTTTTACGGCATTTAAATGGAGCTCTTGTTTTATGAATTTGCTGGACGTTTACAATGCAGTCATCACAGGTCCGTAATAGTTTATTGTGTTCTTGTGTTTTTTTTTATTAAGGTTTTATTGGATTAAGAAATGTCATTAGGTTAATCTTTGGATATTGTGTTGTTGTGGTTCCCAGTTTTTTAAAATTTTATAGCATTGAGTGCAGTAAAATAACCTCTGTGCTTTTGTTCTGTCATTAAAGTTCTTGTCATGGATTATGGAAAAGTAACTCTCTCTCTCTCTCTCTCTCTCTCTCTCTCTCTCTCTCTCTCTCTCTCTCTCTGTGTGTGTGTGGTTTGTCTCTAAAATTCCTGTCGTATACTTTGTAAAAATCCTCACTTCAGTAGACGGCAGCAAATTATCTTGTTATTTTTTATTGCTAGTTAGGAGGAAAATATATATATATAGGTGTGTATTATATCTATTTACTGCACTATATCCATGAATAATGTATGTACATATATTATATATAAATATGTATATAACGAAAGGAGTCCGTAAAAACGCCAAAATGTAGAAAGTATATTTGCAAAGTCCCAGAAAAAATGGTATTTATACCAAGAGGTCACAGGTCAGCCGTTTTTAAGTCACCCCGGTTGACAATTTCTCTTTATTCTTTTTAATCACTGGTTTTAGGAAGATTTTATCTATAATATCTGCATCCTACGCACCCTTTGCAAGTATTCATTATTTTTTTTTTAATTAAAGCTGGTTCGACTATCTGGCTTTGAACCGACAATTGCTGCTATAAATTAAACGTGACAAATTCCCGTTAAATCTGTGGTTATGGTTATTTATGTGGTTAAAAATACTGAGCTCAGCTCTGTTGTCCATACCTAACAGAACGTTTATGTTGTCTTAATCTGTAGGGATGATTTTCCTGTAAAGCCAATGTAAAATTGATTGCATTCAAATCAAGGAATTTTATATACTCCAGCGTCTTTGGGAATTGCCTTTTGTTGGGTATTAATCAAGGATTTGCCTAAGGTATTTGGGCAGGTAAAAGTAAAAGGGTTTGAGTTTCCGAGTGTCTGTGTCAATATCTTAATCCTGTCCAGGTGTAGGGTTTTGATGTTTGTTTTGTTGTTAGGCGTCTCTCTGGTCTCTGGCTGGCCTGTGGCCTCTTGGTATTAATACCACCTTTTCTGTAACTTTTCTCTTTCATTCCCACACTGAAGAGAGAGAGTTTGGTCTCTGAAATATAGTACTTACTTTCTACAATTTGGCATTTTTTTGCACTCCTTTCATTAGATATATATATATATATATATATATATATATATATATATATATATAATATATTGTATGTATATAATATTAATATGTAGACATATATACAGGCAGTCCCCGGGTTACGTCAGGTTCGGGTTAAGTCGTTCCGGACTTAAGCCGCTTGCCTCGTGGTTCGGTTCACCTGGTTTACGGTGCTGTAACCTGGACGTACAGCGCTTTTGCTATTTATTCCCATTATAATATGATGATTCGGGTTAACTCGGTGTGTGTGTGTATCCATACTGTGCAAAATATATCTTTATAAATTTGCAAATCTATCACAAACCTACACTTTGCTTGATCATTACTTTCTAACAAAGTATATGAATTCATCACAAACCCCAGAATCGTAATTCCCTTCCCACCACCTGAGGAGTTTCCACGCAGATTCCTCCAAGTTCCCACTCCCGCCCACCTATAAAAAGGGGTGGGGGGGGTTGGTATTTGGGGGTATTTGACATGATTGAAACGTCTCCGGAGATGTTAAGGAGGATTTTTTCTCCTCTGATGAGGAGAATTTTATAATAATGATATTAATGATGAGAGCCGAATTTTACCTCCCTAGTATCCCTGAGTTAATTAGAGTGATTTAGAGAGAGTCACGCAGGCACAGCGACCTACCTCTTTTTTTTTTTTTTTTTTTTTTTTTTTTTTTTTTTTTTTTTTTTTCACTGGCGAGGTTCCTTGGAAGGTCTCAGTCCGACCCCGTCTTCTTGAAGTTAATTTTTTGTTTTTTGTCGACGGGACTTCTTTCGTGCGTGCTTTTTTGCATGGAGGTTGTTCTATATATATTTCTCTCTCTCTCTCTCTCTCTCTCGTCCTCTCTCTCTCTCTCTCTTTCGCTGATCGTTGTTCCTTAATTGTCGTGTATTCTGTCTTCCCTTCGTTTCCTGCCTTTTCCATTTCTTCATTTAGTACCCATTAGTCGAATTACTTTATCTCTCTTCATCCCCGTCATTATCATCATCATCATCATCATCGCCCAGTGTACTTTTCCATCTGTCGACCTGCGCTCTTAATTCAGTCCTCTTTTGAAGGGTCCCGCTTTCCTTGTCTTTGTCTTTCGTTTTTATTACTCTTGCTCTTTTTTTTTATCTCTCTCTCTCTCTCTCTCTTCTCTCGTCGCTCTCTACCTCTCTCTCTCTCTCTCTCTCTCTCTTGTTTTCCGTTTTTATCAGTTGCATTTTCTTACTCTCTCGTTTTTCGTTTTTTATCTTATACTCTCTCTCTCTCTCTCTCTCTCTCTCTCTCTCTCTCTCTCTCTCTCTCTCTCTCTCTCTCCATTGTATTTCGTTTTTATCACTTGCTTTCTCTCTCTCTCATTGGTTTTTATTTTTATCACGTGCTTTTTTTACTCTCTCTTTCACCATTGGTTTTCATTTTTAGCACTTGCTTTCACCATTAGTTTTCGTTTTTATCACTTACTTTACTCTCTCTCCATTGTTTTTCGTTTTTATCACTTACTTTTTACTCTCTCTCCATTGTTTTTCGTTTTTATCACTTGCTTCTCTCTCTCTCTCTCTCTCTCTCTCTCTCTCTCTCTCTCTCTCTCTGAGCACCCCTCGCCACTCATCCTCAACCTTCTCTTCGGATGTCTCCTCTCCGTCTTTTTATCATCGTCTCCGCTTTTTCCCTGCCACCCTCCCCCTCTTTCGCTCGTTCCATCCGACTCTTATTGCATTAGTTATGCAGATGGAAGAACAATGGGCCTCGATGGGAGGAATGGAAGAAGTCGAACAATAACAAGGGTTTTAGCCATTTAAATTTGCCATTACCCTCGCTTGGCGGGAGGTCCGTCCGGGTCACGAGGTCCCGCTAGGTGGGATCCCTGGAGCCCCTAGTGTTTGGTTACTTGGGATGTCGTGTTGGGGTGGGGAGGTGGTTGTCGACGGCGTAGTCAGGTTTTTTTAAAATTAATAATTGGAAATATTACTGAAGTTTTTATATAGATATGTGGAAGTATTAATCAGGTTTTTTTTAAATTAAAATATGGAAACATTACTAAGTTTTTTGTTTTTAATTAATACCTGGAAGTATTGCTACTATTATAAACGGGAAAGTCTTCAACTTCTTTACTGTTTCAGTAGTAGGAAACTGCTACCTTTTGGTATTATTATTATTATTATTATTATTATTATTATTGTTATTATTATTATTATTATTATTATTATATTATTATTATTATTATTATTATTATTATTATTATTATTATTATTGATGGTAGAGCACGAACACTGCACAAAAACTATTGTTGTAAATCTGAATTTTGAAATGATGAGTTGCTAATGAGTTTTCCTTATAAGGGGTTACGGCTACGTTACAATAATCAGGTGTTGTAGGCCTATTTTTTGTTACTTTGAATCACTTGATAATATTTTATACATTTTATACATTTATACTTGATAATATTTTATACGGTGGTAATATTTGATACATTAGCAATTGCATATCAATTAATATTGTATAAGTATAACCTTCAAAAATCTTGTATTGCTTCGCATTAACAATACTCTTTATTGCTTTATTATTGCTTTCAGTACTCGGCCAAAACTCGATCAGATTAACCACACGTCTATCTTCCTTGTGTTGCTTTGACGCATAGCTACTTTTCTACTGTGTCCAGTCCTTCAACGAAGCCCTTTTTTTTTTTTTTTTTTTTTTTTTTTTTTTTTTTTTTTTTGTTCTGTCCATTGGAAAATACGAGCTAAAATCAAATCCCTAGGGTAGAAATGCGTTGAATGAATTCGCTTGGTTGGCGTCGCCTTGCCATTCTCCTCTCTCTCTCTCTCTCTCTCTCTCTCTCTCTCTCTCTCTCTCTCTCTCTCTCTTTATATTTTTATACCGATTTAAAAAAAACAACTTTAGAGGAGAGCAGTCCGTGACGTTTGAATTTGCATGAAAATAATAAGGATGCATGAACGCTAGATGCTCTCTCTCTCTCTCTCTCTCTCTCTCTCTCTCTCTCTGAAAAAGGATAATGTTGCATGAACAGTCTTGTGAGTCCTTTTAGTACTGTCAATAAGAGCTAGAATTCTCTCTCTCTCTCTCTCTCTCTCTCTCTCTCTCTCTCTCTCTCTCCATGCTTCACCGTTCATTCCATTGTTTGTCTGTGCATCCATTTTTCTTCCATCTCGTGTTGCTCTACCCATTTACGTTCGCTTCTTTTTTTTTTAATTGTTGTTCTCTTCCTTCCTTTTTGGCCACCCACCCCTTTCATTGTCTTGTATTCCTCACATCTCCCCTCTTCGGTAAGTAAACTGGGGTGAGGGAAAGAGAATTTGGGGCGATGTGGATGACGGATTTTAATTGAAAGATAATTGGAACACTAAGGGAAATTTTGAGGGGGGTTCTTTTGGTGTGTTGTTTTGAGGGGGGGGGGGAGGAC
Organism: Macrobrachium nipponense; assembly: GCF_015104395.2. Lineage (NCBI taxonomy): Eukaryota > Metazoa > Arthropoda > Malacostraca > Decapoda > Palaemonidae > Macrobrachium > Macrobrachium nipponense. The sequence goes on along the minus strand of NC_087215.1, from coordinate 70,377,922 downwards.
ATATTTAAATTTTTGGAGACGGGAACTGTATTGATTTTAAATGCCTCTTAGATTGGGGGGTACTCGATGAATTGTGCTTGGGAAGGGGGGGGGGGGAGGGGGGGAGGATGAGACATTTAAATTTTTAGAGACGGGAACTGTATTGATTTTAAATGCCTCTTAGATTGGGGAGTACTCGATGAATGATAACATTTCAATGGTTGATTGTATGAATAAAGTACGCTTGATATACTTTTGAGTTTTATATGAAGTCCTGTCAGTCCTATATACATCCGTTTCTAGGTACAGCTGCAGTGCTCATAAATTTCTAAGTGCTTTCATAGTCCTTATAAATTTATAGTGATTTATAGTCCACATTAGATTCTAGGTAATTACATGGTCTTCAGTAGTTTCTAGGGACATCTGTAGTTCCCATAAGTATGTTTTAATCTTCACAGTTCTCTAACTCTGATAATGACAGGCTTTTTTCCTGGGTTTATATAAAACGAATTCTTGTCAGGCGGACAGAGTCAATTAGGAATCAAGAGACATTTCATTGTTTCTCAAACATCAGGTTTTGGGAACATTTGATAAATCGGGAACCTTTCGCTTATCATCTTTTTTTTCTTATTTATTTAAGACTAACGTTTGATATTGCAGGATTAATAGTCTGTCTCTTCTCATATGTGTTTTTGTGTTTATTCAAGAGCAGCCTTGGATATTGTAAGGTTAATGAAACATTATTCTACTCCGGAATGCCACATTTAATGAGCTAGTTCTCTCTCTCTCTCTCTCTCTCTCTCTCTCTCTCTCTCTCTCTCTCTCTCTCTCAATTAGTTTTGACAGCATTTGTAAATGGCCATGTTTATTTATGCTAATTAAATGCTCCCTTGGCAACATTTATTTAGCTAATTAAACTCTCTCTCTCTCTCTCTCTCTCTCTCTCTCTCTCTCTCTCTCTCTCTCTCTCTCTCTCTCACCATTTCAATCACTCGTCGCAACAAACGCCCCCCCGAGAAGACTGGCGAATGGTTCCCGCGACAGTCCTTTCTCAAGAGAACGCACCCGGAATGTTTTAAGGTGCCATTTATTGGCACTGGAACGGAGACGTCGATGCCACTGCTGGCACCTAGGAAACACTCTTGCGTTCAGGGGCTCATTGGAAGGCCCTTCTTCTTTTCAGCCGCCGGGCCATCCTCGTAAATTCTCCCAAACTGAGAGCGAAGAAAAGTTGGTGCGAAGATTCGCGGGAAATACGATGGTTTTTCTTTTTCTTTTTGTTTTATTTTTATTTTTTGTGGGGGGAGCGAAATAGATAAGCAGGTAAACGTGGTTTTATATATATTATATATATATATATATATATATATATACTATATATATATATATATATATATATTTGTGTGTGTGTGTGTGTGTGTGTACATTAGGATATATTTATATACATTATATTTTAAAGTAATATTGTTGGTGGTATATTAAAATACATTAAATATTTATTAGTATGCGCAAGTTTATAAGGATATTATAATTTTGTAATTCATTTTATCTATTTTCATCTGTGTCCATTTGTTACGATTTTGAATTTTAAGATCATACCAGGTTTTTAATATCTGTTGTTATGATGACGCCGCAAATACGTATAATGACGAAGGTAAAGCATAGCTCTGCATGTCATCATCATTTATAATGATCTAGCCTTTATGAGGATTAACGTGGGCACGATTTTGAAATTCCATGTCAACTTTCCCTAATTGCATATAGACCATCCAGAAATTGCATGATTGCACATGAACCTTGCTAAACTTTCTTATAAACCTTTCTAAAATTGCTTGTGAGCCTTTTTGAAAGTGCAAATCAACCTTCCTAAGATTGCGTATAAATCTTCCGAAGATTGCATATAAGCCCTCATAAAATTGCGCTTAAACCTTTATAAAATTGCTTATCAAACCTCATATAAAATTGCTTATAAACCTCCCATAAATTGAATATGATCCTTCCTTGAAACAGCTTATACAGATCATCTTTAAATAGTTAATAAACCTTCTAAGAATGTATATAAACATTCCCTAAAATTGCAGACAAACCTTCTTAAAAGCTACACCACCTTATGGTAAAGGAAACGGTTAGTAAACCGATTATGTACTCTCTAAAGTACTCTACTTCGTCGACTGTGCCGTCAAGCACTTTGTGGAGCTCCAAGCACGAATTTCGTCATGCAGTACTAGATTCGGTTGCCATTTGCTCAAGCTGGGGAAACCGGTTTGGGAAAGTGGAAACAGCCAGAGATTATGTCAAAGTGACACCACCGCTTTGTTTGACCGGAATCCTGTGAGCCACAGGGGGAGAGAGAGAGAAGAGAGAGAGTGTTATCCGAATGTCTTTACTTTCTTCAAAGTTAATTATTGTGAATGGACGAGAGGTATAAGAAAACGTCTAATTTTTGCTCGCATGGTTACCAGTTGAGAGAGAGAGAGAGAGAGAGAGAGAGAGAGAGAGAGAGAGAGAGAGAGAGAGAGAGGGAGATTACTCAAAAATGTGTGCTTTTCCTCCAAATTAAATATTTGGGAGAGGGAAACACACAACTCTCAGAAGGTCCTTGCAATTGATTCATTTGAGTTAGGAAAAAATTACGAGAGAGAGAGAGAGAGAGAGAGAGAGAGAGAGAGAGAGAGAGAGAGATACCCCTCTCTCATAATATGTTTATTGTTACCAAATAGCTTAATTTTGCTTTCCACAGTGCCTTTTCAACTTTTCTTGTTTTTATTCAGTCAGCTGTTGGGAAAAATTCGGTGTTGGACCCCCGGGGGTCATTTGAAATGCACCATTTAACCCGGAATGACTTTAGCCATTGTCCAGTTAGCAAGCTTGGTGTTTTGTTTTTGTGGTAATGTGTTTGTTATGTTTTTTATTTAATTCACGCAACCGAACATGGGGGAAAAAATTAATGTGTAACAACAGTGGAATTTAGTTTGCTAACTCGGTGAAACGAACAGGCTTCCCCTCTGCCCCAAACTCCTCCCTCCTCTCCCCTCTCCAACTTCTCCCACCCACTCTTTTTTTTTTTTTTATTTTTTTTTTTCTTCCAAGAGTGAATTTTGGCCGCCGTGAACGCTGGGGGGAATTTTAAGTAGGCGTATCCACGCTAGGCTGCTCTCCTCTCTCTCTCTCTCTCTCTCTCTCTCTCTCTCTCTCTCCTGTTGATGAGGAAATTTTTCTCATTAATGAGGAATAGTCTTCATCTCTCTCTCCCTCCCTGGCTAATGGGTTAATTTGAGAAAAACACAGATTATTAAGAAAAATTAGGAGACCAGAGCTGTTTATTATTATCTTCTTCTTCTTCTTCTTCTTCTTCTTCTTTTTCTTTTTTATTTTATCCGGAACGTTCAGCTGTATTGATCTTAGTCTTTGGAAAATGACGAAGCACAAATTTGAAGTGCTCATCAAGTCAGTGTTAAATTTTTATGATAATCTATCATGTGACTGTTAGTGTTTCTAGAGGTATAGAGGTTCTCTTGCCAAACCTTCGTAGCAGTGACAGGAGATGTAGCCTCTAAATTGAAGTTGTTAATAACGTGTCTTTATTGGGAGGGAGATGAAGGGGTGAATTTTATCGTCTCTGAAAAGTTTTTGTCTTTCGTAATGGTGGTAACTGGGGTATTTCAATGCAGTAAATGTTAGTGAAACGTTTTATCCCTAAAATTAATAAACTAGTTAAGATGAAGGATCTTTTTGTATCATATTGTAAGTGGAAGTTATTTTATTTTATTTTATTTTATTTATTTTACTACGTGTTTTGCTTAGATTGTTTGTTTAGTGAACGTACTATTTGCATTCTTTTATTTACTTTGCGATATTCTGACCATGTATTGCGAATTTCATACACATAATAAAAAAAATATTGATCCTGTTTAGTGAAAAGTCGAAACGTTAAGAATTTTGTATCTATGCATTTGTTTATCCATTTGCTGTGTCTATCAGTGGCATATGAATGGCACCCATGTTATTCTATTCACTATCATGATATTTCCGCGTACGCGGGGAGTAAGCCTACAAACTACTTTGTTCTTGTTCTTGTTCTTGTTTTTGTTGGGGGGTAGGAAAGCCCTATGGAAAACCTAAAAAGAACTGAAAAAGGTGTTTGATGTTAGGATGGGATATTTATGATTTATTTACTAGAACGAAAATGTAAAATATAATGTGCATGTTGAACAGTATACAGAACAATTATTTATAATAAAATAAAGCGTATTTATTTTCATTTTCGTCGGTGAAACAACGCACTATTTGACCGTAGATTTTATCACGCGCCCCGAGTAAGCTGTATGTCGGATCACGTCTTGCGCCTTTCATCGTCGTCAGAATTAAGTGACACATATAATCTCTACTTCCCTAATACGGAGTCTGTTCCTACTTGACATTTCTCTGATTCCCTTTATATTTGCTTTTTCTCCTCTCCCTTTCATTCCTCGTCAGGGGGGAAGGAATGCACGAGTGAGTTCACCCTTTTTCTCCTCTTTATTTTTCGTTTCCCCTTCTCTTCATTCATCGCCCTTTCAGTGTTGAAAGCCCTTTGATCGTAAGCTTTTGTGAGACTAGATTTAGGAATGGAGTCTAATCGAGAATTAGTCACTTCGAGACTCGGTTAGAATAAATACCTAAATATGTTACAGACTGATAGACAAATGATACTATGAAGTGTTTTCATTATTTCCTTACAAAAGGAACTTTATTTTTTTCATTTTTTTTGTATTGTGTTGATTAGTCTGTTACGTTATAGGTTGATCTTACTGGCAGCTTGTAGAAATCATTAGATTTAGCACTCTATTTTTCCTCTGTGCGGAGGTAATTACTGGAAAAAAAATCATGTGGCTAATTGTATTATCTCGTAGATTCAAGAGGACTGCCTTAATGGCAGCTTGTAGGACACGTCAGCACTTTGTTTTGACATTCTACGGGAACCATTTTCGTTGTTGGTATTTTAGTTGCATTTACAGGTTTTAGTAGAAAGATGGCCCAGAGTAACATTGTCATAATAATAGCTCTTGAATACTGAATCATTTTGCTGAATTGGTGAGACCCTTTTCCGCTTTGGAATGAATACAGGGCAAGATGTGGAATCTTGGAATGGAGTAGCCCATTTCCATTCCAAAAATTAGTTGGAGAACCCATTTTTCATTCCATTAATTAGTTGTGGGTAACCCATTTCATTCCATAATTAGTTAAAAGAACCCATTTCCATTCCATAAATTTGTTAATTAACCCATTTAATTCCATAAATTGGAGAACCCATTTTCATTCCATAAATGAGTTAAGAGAACCCATTTCCATTCCATAAATTAGTTAATTAATCCATTTCCAATTCCATAAAATGGAGAACCAATTTTCATTCCATAAATTAGTTGTGGGTATCCCATTTTCATTCCGTAAATGAGTTAGTTAACCTATTTTCATTCCAATTAGTTGCGGGATCCATTTTTATTCCATAAATTAGTTGTGGGTAGCCCATTCCCATTCCATAATTTAGTTAATCAACCCATTCTCGTTCCATAAATTAGTTAACTAACCCATTTTCATTCCATAAATTAGTTGTGGGTAACCTATTTTTATTCCTGAAATTAGGTAAACCATTTTAATTCCATTAATTAGCAATGGTACTAGAAGAAGAAGACGACACGTATGCATATTTTTATTTATATGATATTAATGATGTTATTAGCTGTAGTAATAGCAGTAGTAGTAGTATAAGCTACTCGCATTATACGCGTAACTGAGAAAGAAATGAGAAAGATGGAGATATGTGTCTTCACACGTAAAAAGGTCAGGACAATATAGTCAAAAGAAAACAAAGAAATCCGTAATAGACGTCAGAAACGGTTTCACAAGATTCACTTTCCGTCAGAAACCCGTCTCCTTTTTTTTTTTTTTTTTTTTTTTTTTTTTTTTTTTTTTTTTTTTTTTTTTTTTTTTTTTTCTTTCAACCGTAGAGCGAGAGAGGAAAAAAAGGGGGGGGGAATGAAAAAAAACTCCTTTTAATTTGTCGGATATCCGCTTTAAATGCTCATTTGAGCACCCGAATACAAGCATAATACATTACTCGGAAAATTCAGCCATGTTCCAGGCCCCCCCCCCCCCGTCCCCCCCCCCCCCCCCCACCCCCCCCCCCCCCCTCCTCCTCCCCTTCCTCCTCCCCCCTCTCTCCCTTTCCCTGCCATCACTTTTGGAAGCCCTTTTGCTCTTCCACTCACTCCTCCTCCTCCATCTGTTCAGTCTGTGAGGGAGGAGGAGGAGGAGGAGGAGGAGGTGAAGGCAGAGGCGGAGGTGCCCTAAATGGCTATTGTTATCTGGTTTCTTTCATCCAAGGTCTCTCCTGCCTTTTGGTGCCTTTATAAAGATGGCAAGTGGTGGCGTTTTGGGGCCGATTTGTGCCAAGTGGAAGGTTCAGTCTTGAAGTGGCGATGTGTGTTTTTATTTAATGATAATATTTTAACGTACGTGTCCCGTCAAAAGTAACGGCATTGGTTAAGTAATTCTGCTGGGTAGGTCTGCATTCTTTTTGTATAGTTAAACGAGAAAATAGAAAAAAAATGAATACACATGACTCATTACTTTCTAATGTTTTCATTACTTTTATGATCATTTTTGTTGCTGTTCTTCCTGATGATAGCTTTCAGATCATTTTTTTGTTTGTGCCTGTCTGTAACTTTGCCTCTTAGATATGCGAAGAATTTCCGTAACTATTAATATTCAATTCTTTAGACCTGATGTGTTAAATCATTAGTGTTTACACCAAATGGTTAGTTTTGTTCAGTTTTTATCTTTAGAATTTTGTAAAAGATTGCTACTAGTCAAAGAACAGCCATTGCATTTTCATGGAGATATTCCTTTTTTATTATTATTCTTTTACGTTTTTGTTATTGCAGCAGTTTTGACAAATTTGTTTACATTATTACGGATACGATCAAATAGACTGGCTGAGGTTAAGGTCAGTAGAGAAGAAAAAAAGAAGAGGAGAGGTTATCAACCGTAACGGGTGTCCCATATATATGTGTATATACTATATATGTATATATTTATACATACATATTATATATATATATATATATATATATATATATATAAATATATATGAACATATATAGATATAGATTTCTATTTATATATTTTTATGCATATTGAATAATAACGATAATAATAATAATAATGATAATACATGGGAGTGCATTAGATGTGAGTGGGGCATACCTAATTGCTATTTTGAGGGCTACCGAAAGGCTTCTCAAATGTCAGTTGATAAAAGTGGGCGTTTTTCTAATTGTCAGGCGTTTGTGTTTTCGTCACCTATGACAAATAGTAATAAAAAGTCTTTTATGAAAAAAGTTTTGTGACCCCGACTGCGATCTGTTTCGAACTTGTTTTTCTATCAGCTTAGTCATTTTTTCCACACTGCACGAAAAAAAATATAGGTATAATGTATCGTGTTTTGGCTTCGAAATTAAAATATTACCGGACGGAAAATGACTTCTGATATTTGTTTTGGTAATTTTTGCCACGGTAAAATTATTGCCTGATATTCATTTTGTTTTCCCTAACTAGAGTTCAAATACAGTTCCTGTTCTGGTGCATGATAAAAAAAATTTTTGTCGTAGCTTCTTGGTATAGAATCGTGTTGTTACGGTTTATTGCCATATTGGCTGAATTCTTGGTTGAAAATCATTTTGTTCACAGTCTAATGCTAAGGTCACACATTCACGTATCAACGCACGCACGGCCACGCATGAGCGGAAATTGGTAGTTAGCAACAGCTCACGTCAGTAAACCGTAAATGTAACGTAAAACACACGTAAATCGTAAACGTACGGCGACGTGTCGTCCGGGTGCTAAGCTCCGCCCACTAGGGCCGCCGTAGCGTGCCCCCACTCCAGTTTTGAAATGTTCAAAACAAGTCGTGGGTGGTCACGCCAATGTCTCCTGGCGTAGCTTCCAGGCATTGCACGTGGGACCCACGGTGACTGCTGCGGGGTACGCGCTAGGGTCACCTGCATTGTTCGCCGTCGTTGTTTTCTTTCCGCCGCGAAGCACGTGGGCCTCCTAATTGCGCTGCAGCCTATGGCGAAACCGATTCACACATTTACAACCCTGTACGACATGGCAACGCTGTAGCGTGGTATAAAAGGTCAGGTCGGCGCCCTCGGGTCATCTGTTGGAAAATCAACTTGAAAATATGGCCACAGGATTATCCCAAGACCTGACGGTCTCAGTTATTTCTTTCATTGACAATGGCGGATTTTGGAATAATCCTTTAGCACTGGCTCCTAATACGATTTCCACTTTCTCCTGACTTTTGACCGCTATCATCAATCAAACAATGAATTGGAATCTGTCAGAGGGATACAGGGTAATCCCAGGCTCTATTCCCAAGGTAGTATTCCAGCGTTCCGGTACACAAATCTCAACCAGAAATCAACAACCGGGTCATTTTCGTCAACAGGATTCCGGGCATCTACCGCCTATACGTCGTCTGTCACACCTGCTCCAATAAGAAATTAATTTATGATTAGCAAAACGCAGGAACAGTAGAGGGAGTTGGGGCCTGGTGTTATTGGTAAGGTTTCCTTTAGGCCATGAATAATCCCGGGTTGGACGAGTACTTATATGGACCCATGCAGTGCGAACCATTTGTGTGGGAGCAGGACTAATGGCTTCATAGCCCAGGGGCTGTTTCTCTGTGTCTCAGGTGGCTGATCACGATTCAGAATATGGAGACAAGCTTTCAATAAAAGGCGAGTGGGGAAAATGGATAACGAATATAAGAATACTGGGGAAATTTCTGACGAAGACAATTGTTAGGATGTCTAGTAGTCCTTTTTGAAATAACCTTTACTGCTTAGGCCAAAAATAACAAAAGACTTCACTTGTAGACAGCAAACGTATAGTATAATCTGCTAGAATAACTTTCACACACACACACACACACACACACACACGAACACTTTCCCGGTAACACGGTATTCTCAGATTATGGAAGTGTCGAAGATATTTATTTCTTCTGAATAGCAGTCTTACAATAATGATGAAACAAATAATGTAAATATCTAAGAGGAATTCCTTATACATAAAAAAATATTATCTTGAATAAGTAGAATTCCTATTTATTTTTAAGAATGTTTGATAAGTTATTAGATGTTATTCTATATCGCCTTACAAATATAAATCGCCCATAGTCAACAGTTTTATAAGTCTAAGTGTATGTCTGAATGGTAAAATCGAAGCAAGACAATTCTAGTGCTAATCTTATATAAGAGCTCCCAAAGCGTTCATAAATCATAATTCCTAAAACTACGTATTGTATTCCTTGTCGACTGGTTACTTGGTTATTGCTATAAATATAATTCAGAAATGGGGTTAATATATAATCAGTGATGTGCTCATTTACAACCATTATTCTAATTGCGTCTACTGAAATGTTTTTGTTGTACAATTAGAAAGTATATATCTTTGGGTAAATCTCTCTCTCTCTCTCTCTCTCTCTCTCTCTCTCTCTCTCTCTCTCTCTCTCTCTCTCTCTCTCTCTTCTCTCTCTCAATGATAAAAAATCTCGATTTTGTGCATATATTTTCAACTGTAATATTCAGCTGTGTTGTAGATGTCTTTCGCGGATTCAAACAGAATAATAAAAATAAAAAAAAAAATTAAAAAACTGTAGTAATGTGCTCTATACCCCTGGCAACAGCACAGCCCCACAACGGTGGGCGTGGTCTTGACGTGAAGTTGATCGGCGTAAGTTCCAGGTAGACGTCCGACCTTGCTTTCTTTGCGGCGCATTTTACGTCGCTGGCTTTACGTCCGGTAGCCCGTGTCCTGTTTACCAGCTGTTCAAGGTCATTTCACCGCGATGATGCCCAAGATCCACATACGTGGGCATACGCCGTCGTGATACGTGAATGTGTGACCCCAGCATAAACCGCCATAGTCTTCATACCCCAGCTGCAGCGCTGTCTGCCTTTGAGTTTCGTTCCATTTTCTTTGGTCTTATCCCACTTAACTGTCCAAATTCTTTAACTTACTACCAAGAAATATGGGGGTTTTGCTTACTCGGGAAGTAAGCCTACAAACTAGTTTGTTGTTGTTTGTTGTTGTTGTTGTTCTTGTTGTTCTTGTTTTGGGTGGCAGGAAAGGTCTATGGAAGAGTCTAAATATGTCTGAAAAATGTGTTTCACGTTGAGTTAAAGACACAGGAATTTTAGGATGAGGTTAATCATGATTTATTTATTAGAATGAAAACGTAAAAAATAAATAATGTGCATATTAAACAGTGCAGAAAAAAAAATAATAGCGTATTCGTTTTAATTTTCGTTTGTGAAACGACGCTCTATTTGACAATAGATTTTAGCACGTTTTTATTTACGTCCAAAGTTTGGAATATACATAATGTTTACAACTTATGCGTAAGGGGAAAATCTTGTACACGTTCCTTAGTAGTTCCCTAGTTAACTGAGGTCTGATCGCACCTTGTTAATATTTACAATAATCTAACTTTCCTTTTATACACCGACCATGAAAAAATCAGACCTTCATAGAAGAAGAAATCGAATGACAAATTAATTATTTTTTTAAAATTGATAAAATCTATTATCCCATAAAGACTTCTTCAAGCGACTGTGTCTGTTCTATCCCAGAGCTAAAATTCGAAACCCTTCGGGTATGCCAATCAGTTCTCCCGACTGAGAA
>NC_087215.1:70359712-70364712 GCF_015104395.2 Macrobrachium nipponense | reverse complement strand
TTGTGTGTGTGTAAGCCAACAACGTCGAACTTATATATAAACAAAATAAATTATTTCTCCAGTTACAGTTTAGAAAAAGGACAAGTTTCAGAGCACGAGTCCACGCCTCAGGAATGGAATGTATAACATGTGTTGAATCGCAGGGAACTTCCATAATAAAGTGAATGAACGGTATGAAGTACGTACTGTGGAAACTCTCTCTCTCTCTCTCTCTCTCTCTCTCTCTCTCTCTCTCTCTCTCTCTCTCTCTCTCTCTCTCTAAATTTAGTATAAGGTGAATAAATTGCACTAGTTACCCCCCTCTTCATCTGTACGTACCCACCTACTTACAAAGTACAGATAAAAAAAAATACACCTAATGAAAAGTAATATATTTTGAATTTGGGAATGTGATAATAGCATCGAGAATAAAGGACAGTGCATCGCTTTATTGCCTGAATTTCATAATTCATTCTTGCAGTGGCTCAAAAATTATAAATGAAATGAATCTATTGAAGTCGCGTAAATGAAACTCAAGTTTACTACCATCACTAAATCTTAACTTCAAACCTTCAGTCCCACCAGCATCATAAATTACATACATCAGTTCATTTTCCATAAAGGAAACGCTAGGTTACCGTTAATAAAAGCATGAAATGCCAGACGGTACATCTGCAACCGAAAAAAAAAAAAACGCCCCTAAGTCGTCTACCCGTCGCCTCCGGAAGGAGTCGTTTACACGACAACAAACAGGAGGGAAGCAGCGTTTTGTCCGTATGTATGTTTGTGTAATGCGTCTTACAGTCACGAAGGAGGCGGGAGAGGGAGCGTTGCCGAACTCTCGAAGTTCCCGAGGCTGCAAGAGGATCGTGGAAGGTCTTCCTCGGGCGCCCTTTTTATGCTAATCAGCTCCAGTGAAAGTGAGCCCTGCAGCAGGTGGATGCTGCCAGCGAGTCACACTCCGGCCGGAGAGGCGAGCCCTTGTTGTATTTTTCTCTCCTATTTGACTTCTTTTGTCGTACGTTCCTATTTTCGGTTGGTCTTATTGTGTGCATTTTCACAATTGATTTTTCCCTATCGTATCGTATTTTTTTTTCGTATGGTCTTTCTTTCATTCCCATTCTTGCTGTATTTTATCTTTTGTTTTGTCCCCTTCCTTTCCGACTCATTTCGCTCTGTCTTATTTTTATCATTTTGACAATGCATTTTCGTCTCATATTTTCTTATTCGCTCTGTCTTATTTTTATCATTTTGACAGTGCATTTTCGTCTCATATTTTCTTATTGTGGTCTTTCTTTCATTCTTTTTCTTGCTCTACTTTCTCTTTTGTCCTCTTCCATTCCCATTATTTTTTTTTCATGTTTACATTGCATTTTCGTATCTTATTTTCTGTATTCTTTCTCCTATTCTCCATCCTTTCGTGTTATCGTATTTTTATTATTAGCCTTTTTCGTTCCTCTCTCATTTTACTCGTCATTGGTTTTCCTGCTTTTACGGGTGGAGTGTGTGTGTGTGTGTTGGGTGGTGGGGGATAGACGCTGCTATTGCTTACTTTTCTGAAAGCATAAAATGAAAATGTATTGGGCGTATCGAAAATTAATTTGTCTCATGTTACTGCAGAGTGTAACAACACGAAAAAGAGAGAGAGAGAGAGAGAGAGAGAGAGAGAGAGAGAGAGAGAGAGAGAGAGAGAGAGAGCACTCTTCAAGTTAAATGAAAGGGTATTGTGAATTATGATGTCATATCAAATGATTTAGTGTGATTTTTCATTTTATCTTTTGAAGGATATTCTATTCTGTTCGAAGCTTTGCTCCAAACGAGATAATGATCTTTTCTTGTCCTTCAAAGGTTTGTTAATTTTTGAATTAATTATTATTATCGGTATCATAGTCATTATTATTTTTTTATGTATAATATAAATTTGTTGATTGCTAAAACTTGCTGGCAAAAAGTTTATCTGAAAGCAACGTAGTAGATGTTAGACGAAAACCGATGTAGGCGTTTATGAGAGAGAGAGAGAGAGAGAGAGAGAGAGAGAGAGAGAGAGAGAGAGAGAGAGAGAGAGAGTATATTCCTGAAACTCCTTTCTTTCCCTCCTACCCTACCTACCTACCTACCCCCTCATTCATTCACCTGACATACAGATCAAGATGCAGATGCATAGATGCATGATGAATAAAGAACAGTGTGCATTGAAGTAGTCTGTTTGTCATGGAGTTGGACGTTGCAAATAATTCACAAAACTTAATCCTACACACACACACACAACTTTTATTCATTCTCCTCTTCGCCTCATTGTTGGATGTGATTGCACACCATCGTAAGCAGCTGTCTGACTTCGCTTTCTAAGCGTGTTATGTTAATGAGACTCGGGTGTTTATTGTCTCTCTCTCTCTCTCTCTCTCTCTCTCTCTCTCTCTCTCTCTCACTTAATCCGTCCTTGTATACTTGCATTTTCGGCGGCGAGAGTTAATTAATTCTCTCTCTCTCTCTCTCTCTCTCTCTCTCTCTCTCTCTCTCTCTCTCTCTCTCTCTCTTCTCGTGCAGCTAGCATTAAAGGTTGCGTCGCTCGTGATCCATAATTCATTTATCATAACCATAACTTTTTTTTTCTTTTTTTTTTTTTTTTCTTGGAATAATGAGTAAGCCTCCAAGCTTCAATAACACCTGTCACGTATCATAGCATAATCTGGGATGGTCTTTTGTGCAGCCCACCTGATGCCGGCTTTCAAATACCGCTTTATTATTTTTCTTTTTTTCTTGAGTAATTTCTCTGCCATTTACGTACACTACACACACACACACACACACACACACACACACATATATATTAATATATATATTATATATAAATATATATATATATATATATATTATATATATATATATATATGTGTGTGTGTGTGTGTGTGTGTGTGTGTGTGTGTGTGTGTGAGAGAGAGAGAGAGAGAGAGAGAGAGAGAGAGAGAGAGGCGTATACCACTCAGATATTCCATCCTTTCCACCGCTTGAAGTGCGCCCCCCCCCCCCCCCTTCCCCCCAGTCACGATTTAGTCCCGAGGTGTGCAGTAGGGGGACACGTAGCGTATGGGCGGGGGGGGGGGGGTAGTTGGGTAGGAGTATATAGATGCCCAAAGCGGATGAATGGGGAGAGAGAGAGAGAGGAGGAGAAAGCTTACTCATTTGTTTGAATATGTTGCAACGTCTTAAGTCATATAGAGCCGTCTTTGTTTAATTTTAATGTCAGTCGTATACATGTAGTTATTTCTCTCTGAGAAAAATGGGAGAGTAACTGAATTATTGATTGATTTCCCTAAACTGTCGTAAACTGTCGTCACAGCTCGCATGGTTACTGATGCCGGGCTAATATGTTTAGAGTTTAAATTTAAACGAAATTACTGGTAAGTTTTTCACCAAATTTATGCATCCGTAAAAGTGTATGTTGAAACTAACAAAAACTTATAAAAATTGAGTGTCATCGAGAAACAAGTTATTTTCACCTTTTTGGGCTTTTCAGAAAATAAATTTATTTGTATTTTTGCGATGTATTCGGATCGAGAAGTTCGGTGGACTCGAGTGGCTTTTACCTGATCTGAACCCGATCGAGTAATGTTCTAGTTTTCTGGTACTTCTGTCAACCAGCGTTAGTATATTTAAGCTGTATAGATTCGTTAGTATATTTAGGCTGTATAGATTCGTTAGTATATTTAAGCTGTATAGATTCGTTATTAAACAGCAGATGGTGGTCAGACGCCAAACCTTTTTTTTTTTTATTATTTTTATTATCACAGCTGCTACATTCAGACCCGGAACTTTTTTATATATATATAAAATTATAAACAACAGCCACAACAACAAAGTGGCAAGTGCCACAGACAAGATACGTAACCGTAAGTGTTAAATTCGGCCACTAACAGCATCGTGAGTTATCAACCCTTCAGGAAGAAAAATATGAGACAAAGTTGTTGTGTACTTGTCTGAGAACATCACTGAAAGTTTCCCATAATACATAGATAACAGATAAAACAAAATTAGATAACAACCTACCAAAATAATACCATCGACAACAACAACAGCGCCTGAAAAACAACCTGACATAATTAGCAATTATGACGAAACACCAAAATCACAACTGCACAAAAAAAATCAGAAAAAAATTGAATAAAAAAATTAAAAAGTCTTGAAAACAACCTATCAAAAAACAACGCCTCAATGGAGATTTACAACCCAACTCGAGCCAGGCTTCGTGTCGTCATTCCCAAAGTCCTCAGCTTTCTCCTTCCTCTTTGCCCAGTGACTTTCCTTCATAGAAGAACGACCTGCGTTGACCTCGCTTTCCCTTTTCGCGCATGCGCATGACTGCCCAACCAGTCCGTTTCGGCGCAGGAATTCGACGTCGGAATTAATGGCCACGCTTTCCCCCCGCCTCGTTTCGCCACAAAGACCAATACATTCAAAGGGAGAGAGGAGAGAGAGAGAGAGAGAGAGAGAGAGAGAGAGAGAGAGAGAAATGATTTGCGTATATACTTCAATGACTTTTACTCACTCGACAATCCATTCACACACACACACACACACACACACCAGAACCAGGGCCCCCCCCCCCAGGCCCCCCCCCCCCCACAAAAATAAAAATATTATATATATAATATAATACGTATATATACATAATTTTAATGTTGCAATTAAGAAATATAGCAAAGATTAGTGCTTTTGATTTACTTTGAAGTAAGTCGTATGTTTATTTATTTTATTATTATTATATTATTAGTTATATTATTATTATTATTATTATTATTAGTTATTATTATTATATTTCAGAAGATGAACCCTCTTCATATGGAACAAGTCCACCAAAACGGCCACTGCTTTATATAATTCAAGCTTCCAAAGAATATTACTATGTCCATTCGAAAGAAGTAACAAAAGGAAATGGAAAATGCAGAAAGAAGAATTCAGCTCTTAAGTTTTACCTTCTGTTTAGTATTAAAACGTTTCTTCACTTTTTCTTATTATCTTCT
>NC_087215.1:70344712-70354712 GCF_015104395.2 Macrobrachium nipponense | reverse complement strand
AGCATGAAATTAGTTAAACTTCCTTTTAAAAAAATATATTCTTTGGAATTTTGAGTTTCAAGTCACTGGCCCCTGCGGTGGTGGGCTTGTTCCATATGAACAGGGTTTACCGTCTTAATAATCAATAATAATAATAATAATAATAATAATAATATAAATTCCTCATAGTAGCACGAGTCTTCAAATGGAGAAACAAATCCACAGTTATGTAAATGTACATATATTTAAGTTTAAAACAGAAAAGATAGCTTTCGGGAATCTGTACGGTTCCCCTTATCAATCTGACACGTTGATATAACTTTACAGCGAAGTAAACAAAGCAGGAGTAAAAAATTAAGTGACTTGTTATTAACAATGGAGCCGGTCGTCCAGTATAAACCAGGCAATGCCGTCGTTTTCTGATGAAAGCCCCGCCAATCGTCTGGAACGTCGAAAGCTATCTTTTCTGTTTTAAACTTAAATATA
The DNA here is from genome assembly GCF_015104395.2 of Macrobrachium nipponense. NCBI lineage: Eukaryota > Metazoa > Arthropoda > Malacostraca > Decapoda > Palaemonidae > Macrobrachium > Macrobrachium nipponense. Next base: position 70,354,247 of record NC_087215.1, on the reverse strand, counting down.
TGTACATTTACATAACTGTGGATTTGTTTCTCCTCCAATAATAATAATAATAATAATAATAATAATGATTGGTACATTGCTTGCCAGACTAAGCAATACTGAAAAGTCAACAATACGGAGACTTGAGAAGGTCCTGCATAAGATTAACGCAGCTGAATCAGCCATAATCTTCAACAGAAATAATAATGATAACAATGTAAATTATGTGTACTTTCGGTGCTTATATTAGTGCATATTTAACCTTCAGCAAGTACTCGGTTTTTCATGAAATTCTCAGTTTATTGTATTTGCCATTTCCGGTCTTTCGTACTTTCTTTGTACTTATAATTTTTTTTTTTTTTTTGTAATAAGAGGCCATTCATCGCCCTTATGTGCGTTTTCATTGTTATTTTAGTTATATCCTTTCCATGCACAATTTCTGTTGGATGTTATATTTGTCTACTATTTTAAGGATGTGAATGATCGGTGCAAAAAAAAAAATATATATATTTAGAATGATACCCTATTCTTCAAAGTTCGTGTTTACTACTTGAAGTGTGTCTGGCATTTACTATTTTCTTGCCAGAAAAAATATGCATTACCATGGCATTGTATGTTGCCCGTAATTTCCTCTCTCCATCTCTTCTTCCTCATTTTTGTTCGTCTCCTCCTCCTCCTCCTCCTCCTCCTCCTCCTCCTCCTCCTCCTCCTCCTCCTCCTCCTCCTCCTCCTCCTCCCCGTCTTCGTTTTCCCCTTCAGACAGCGTGAAGGGCTAGCATCCCTTGGGTCACATCAGGTCGGGGGAGCTAAACATTATTATTCCTTAGCCTGCGCCTATTGGGGTTCTTGCTTCCGTATCTCTCTCTCTCTCTCTCTCTCTCTCTCTCTCTCTGGTTGATCTAGCATTTCTTCATATCTATGATTTATCAAACTTCGTGGGATTCCATATAAACTTACTATAAGTCGAGAACATATGAAGTCTTTTATGTTTTATGCATAATGGTGATGGCGGTTTTCAGTTCTGCTTTCTGGACCCTCTCAAGATCTTCCCTCTAGTATGTATATGTTTCCATGCAGAAGTCTGAGTAATCCCCTCTTTTGCGCTGGTGACCTCGTCAAAAGCGCATTAATTAATTTATATTATTATTATTATTATTTTTTTTTTTTTTTTTTTTTTTTTTTTTTTTTTTTTTTTTTTTTTTTTTTTTTTTTTTTGTGGCACCAGACGACGGGCGGCGCCATGCCAGATGACGCCTCAATTCTGAAGCGGAGGATGCTTCCAGAATTGGTCTCCAAAAGAAGGCTTCCGTTCTCGTGCCGCCCTTTTGAAAATCCCCAGCGTGGCCCAAAAGCTTTGCTAACTAATCACCAACCCCTCCCACCTCCGCCTCCCCCCTCTGTCCCCTTCTTTTCCCTCCCTGCATTCCGTTCTTTAGCAAGTGGACAATTTTGAAAAAAAATCCTAGAGGTCCAAAGGGTTTTGCTGACGGCGTCCCCCCCCCCCCCCCACTCCCCCCCCCCCCCCTCCCCCTTCATTCCGTTCTTTAGCAAATGGACCCATTCAGGGAGCTACTGCTTTTTTTTCTTTTTTCGTTTTTTTTTTAAAGTTATAGCCTTGACAGTCAGTGGTTTCTTTTCAGACAACTCGGTGGAAACTTGATTAAGTAAGCACTAATTAGTTTCCCCAAGTCTCCGATTCTTTCGGCTTTGGCTTGGCCCTAACACCGTTGGGGAATTGCCTTTTTCCCCCCAAGTCCTCTCGAGGAGAGAGAGAGAGAGAGAGAGAGAGAGAGAGAGAGAGAGAGAGTTAAGTAATGGTAATGCTGTAAGGCACATGTAGAAGGCAAATGCAATTTAATTCTTTTTCTGTATTTATTCAGCCAGAGGACAAAACTTAAGCAAGGAGAGAGAGAGAGAGAGAGAGAGAGTCAGTCAAGTAACGGTAACGCTGTAAGGCACATATGGATGACAAATACAATTCAATTTTATTTCTTATACTTCCTCAGTCAGAGAACAAAATTTAACCATTAGAGAAAGAAAGAAAGAAACAGAGAGAGAGAGAGAGAGAGAGAGAGAGAGAGAGAGAAGAGAGAGAGAGAGAGTGTGTGTGTGTGTGTGTGCAGTGACGACAATGAGAGAGAGAGAGAACACGGTCCAAAGTCGTCCCACATTTTGAAAGGCAGACTTTTGCATTTTTTAATTTTTTGTTATTTTTTATTTTACTTTATTTGTGTGTTTATGTGTGTGTGTGTGTAATGACGCCCAGCTACGTGCGTCTGTGTAGCTCAACTTTGTGTATTGAAGCAGTTCGTATGTCTGAGTTTTTTGTTTGTATAATCAGGGTGCATCTCATAGTTTAATTTGTGTATCTTAGCTGCGTGGATATATTTCTGTCTCTATGTATCTCATCATCGTGGTATATGGTTTTTATTTCAGTATGATATCAGCGTTTTTGTATTATATATATATATATATATATATATATATATATATATATATATATATAAGATATATATATATATATATATATATATATATATATATAGTATATATATTGATATAGATGTAGATATATATTTAAGAATGATTCTTATAGAAGCATTAAGCTACAAATGTCCTTTTAATATCCAATTCGCTCTACGTCGGAATTAACATATTGTCATATATATATGTTAACCGAATGGGAATATTTTTTTTTTATTCAGCTGATAATAAATACGTCGTCTCTTATATATCCCAGTTCTCTGTATCGTAATACTTTCATCCTTTTTGTAACCATTGTCTCCGAAACGGGTCGGTTTCACATGTAAATTTTTTTTTTCCCAGGAAACTTCAAATTGACCTCGACTGCGAAAGACCCTGAATATGTAGTAAGTCTCCTTCCTTAGTCTTCCAACCGATGTAGATGGCGCCATTTAAAGACTTGACAATGTAATCTAAAGTTGCGAGAGCGGCTCGTTACTGCCCTGCAAGTGATTTTCCAAAAGGTGGGCACTAGGGCAGGGGCAGGGCACCTTTCTAATGGGGGGTGGGGTGGGGGGGTTGAATGGATTGACTGGTTCCAGCTCGCGAAAGGAGGAATTCACTAAGCCGCACGAGAGAGATATAATTTTCCGTTATCTGTTCTTTCATTATTCCTTTCTTCGTCGTCATTGAGAACACCAATTTTTCTTTTCCATCCCGCTTTTATTCCTTAATAAAGCGCTGAATAATCCCTATGGATTCCAGTGCTTGGCTTCAAGCCTAACTTCATATTCCATTCCATTCCATTTTATTCCTTAATTCCCCATTTTTCACCATTTTTTTATTTTTTTCATTTCTTTCTTTTGCAAGAGAGAGAAGTCGGAGAACCATTCGCGAAACTCTCAGAGCGTCTCAGTGGCGTGATCAGTATGGTCTTGGTCTGCCACCTCGGTGGCCGCGAGTTCGATTTTCGGGCATTCCACTGAGGGGTGAGAGATGTGAATAGAAGTTCACCCTCCGACATGGTTCGGAGTCACGTAAAGCCGTTGGTCCCGTTGCTGAATAACCACTGGTTCCATGCAACGTAAAACCACCATACAAACAAACAAACAAACTCAGAGCAGGAAGTATTTTTGGAAATATGCTGTTCAGTTTTTTGTATGGCTTGATTCAAAATCCTGTCCTTCACTTTTGTGGAACTTACTTTAAATATCTTTTTTGGGGGGCTCATATTTTTCAGTGCCGTTTCTTGCTGGTGAGAGCTTTTCAAGTCTAACCTTCCGCTGATATTTGATATTCATTTACTTCCAATTATATATATATATATAATATATATATATATATATATATAATATATATATACAGAGTATATACTCTTCTTCAAGATACAATAATTAGCAGACATAGATAAATAAACGAGTTTGCTTCATCATTATCAAGTGTTATACATTTTATTCTTTGTTTATGGTATTTACTTTTGGGCACTGGGTATGTGATTACTATCATATCAAGTACATTTTATTGTCGGTTGTTCCTGGAGAAATACTAATATTTTCATTGCTTAATTTATATATATAAAAAAAAACAAGATATTTATGAACAGGGAATAAAAAAGAAAAGGAATTTGATGGTTTGCAAAGCGTTCGGATAGACGCATATTGAAGCCAGGGTCTTTTGAATGGACGCTTATACAGATAAATGCCAATGTAAGTGGAGCCCTTGGAATGGGAGGGGGGAGGGGTATTTGGGAAGGGGTGTTGTGGGAGGAAAGGGGTAAGTAAACAAGCCAAAATAAACAAAAGAGACAAACATTTCCCCCGTCAACAAATTGAAATGTAGTCTGAAAGCGACACATGGACTGTAAAAGCCTTTGCATCCATTTTCGGATATTCTCTCTCTCTCTCTCTCTCTCTCTCTCTCTCTTGTCTCTATTTTCGATATCGTAGTGAGCCTCTGCCATCCATATTTTTATTCCAGTTTTATAGTAACATTCTCTCTCTCTCTCTCTCTCTCTCTCTCTCTCTCTCTCTCTCTCTCTCTCTCTCTCTCTCTCTCTTGTCTCTATTTTCGATATCGTAGTGAGCCTCTGCCATCCATATTTTTATTCGTGTTTTATAGTAACATTCTCTCTCTCTCTCTCTCTCTCTCTTCTCTCTCTCTCTCTCTCTCTCTCTCGTTTTATTCTAGTTTTTTAGTGTCGTGTAATCCTTTTTGTATTGGTGTTCCATAATCTTATTTCCTTGATTTTTAAAATAACGTCCATAGCGTCCAGACAGCGGTGTAAACATTTTCCACTTATATTTAACTTTATTAAATACTTATGTTTTTAACTATTTATGTATTGAATGATTAAATATTTATGTTTTTAACTATTTATTTATTAAATATTTTTAGACATGTTCATCATTGTTTATTCATTGAATATTTTTTGAGCATCGTTACCATTGTATCTCTATTTAATAAATATTTTAGCCACCATTATCTTGATTTATTAAGTATGTTTAGGCATCGTTATCTTTCTTGGATATTGTTATGCATCAGTAACTTCATTAGATATTTTAGGTATCTTTATCTTTACTGATTAAATATTTGATTCATTACACTGTTTGTTTATTTACTAGATAATTTTATAGATATTTATCTTTGCTTATTTACTATATATTTGTAGGCATCGTAATATTCGTTTATTTAATGGATATTTGAGGCATCATTTATTCATTAGGTAATTGTGGCGTAACTATATTCGTTTATTAAGTATTTTCAGGATCATTATCTTTGCTTGTTAAGTATTTTCAGCATAATTATCTTTGTTTATTATTATTTTTGGCATCATTATCTTTGCTCATTTATTAGGACTTTCAGGCATTATCTTTAATGCAAGGAATAAGATAAAAAACGAAATAATAACATAAAACAAGACGTAATGTCAATTCATGACATGACGCCTCGACAAACCATCACTTAATTCGATATCATTAAGCCAAACTTTTAATAAATATAGGCGTCCTTCTCACCCCTTTGATCGCATTGCCTCGATATATCGCCATGCCCTTTATTATTATCATTATTCCCTTCTCCCCTTCCTTTTTTTTTTATCCATTATTTTCCTGTTCTGGATATTGGTTCGGAGGAACGAGACGACGTCATCGAGGGAGAGAAATGCTGTGTATAAAGTCATGAATATTCAGCGCGTCAAAACGCGTCAAGGTGGATGAGGAAATGGAAGGCTCCTCTCCTCTTCCCTTAACGACGGTTTGGCTGTCTGCTTTATCTGACAGCAGCCTGTGGAAGGAGAGAGAGAGAGAGAGAGAGAGAGAGAGAGAGAGAGAGAGAGAGAGAGAGAGAGTTGTGGTGGGGGGGCGATAAGTTACCTTCACACAAACAAGTAGAGTATTCTATGAAAGCATTACTAAGAGAGAGAGAGAGAGAGAGAGTAGGGATACGTTAGCCACACGTAAACAAGTAAAGTGTGAAGTATTCCATGAAAGCATTACTAAAGAGAGAGAGAGAGAGAGAGAGAGAGAGAGAGAGAGAGAGAGAGAGAGAGGAGATGCAAAATCACACTTGATAGACGCCCATGGGATCTCTTCATCAGTTGAAAAAAAAACAAAATTCTGGTTTGGTGAAAAAGTCTTTATGGTGCTTAGAAGCTGCTGATTCTCTCCCCTTAAACTGTTGCCCGAAAAGCGGGCACCGTCCTTCAATTATCACAGGATGCCTGCCGTTCGTTTCATCATCCGGACCTTCCTTAGTAGCGCCTCAGTGGCGTGGTCGGTATGGTATTGGCGTGCCACCTCTGTGGCCGCGATTTGGATTCCCGGGCATTCCATTGAGGTGTGAGAGATGTGCATTCCTGGTGATAGGAGTTCACTCTCGACGTGGTTCGGAAGTCACGTAAAGCCGTTGGTCCGTTGCTGAATAACCACTGGTTCCATGCAACGTAAAAGCGCCATGCAAACAAGCAAGCAAACAAACAAACCTTCCTTTGTATTTTTTTTTCTTTCGTCAGGTTCAAAGTTACACAGTTTTCTTGAATCTTCATGACTGTGAGTCCCAGTCGTGCAAACTCATTGCCAAATTATTTTTTGCATTTTTTTTAACAGGGTAACACCAGTCTGATTTCAGTTTATTTATTATTTATAGTGTTTATTTTACTTTGTTGTTTATTCTGCTTGTTTTGTTAGTTCTCTTAATAGTTTATTCTCTACTCCCCAATTTCCATTTTTCTTCTAGCTTTTCCGATCGGGGTTGTAGCTCAGCTTGTGATAAATAATAATAATAATAATAATAATACTAATAATAAATAATTTGGAATATAAAATAAATAAGAATAATAACTAAAGGCTACCGCAGCAAAACCGGTCGAAACAAGAAATAGAATTTATAGTCAATAAAAACAGTGGGGAGAGAGAGAGAGAGAGAGAGAGAGGAGGAAAATAATAATAATTCAATCACACGTAACAAATGAATTAGTAGTCAATTAAAACAGAGGAAGAGAGAGAGAGAGAGAGAGAGAGAGAGAGAGAGAGAGAGAGAGAGAGAGAGGGGGGGGGGGAATCGTATAGATTAACCACCCGTAACAAATAAATTATTAGTCTGTAAAGAGAGAGAGAGAGAGAGAGAGAGAGAGAGAGAGAGAGAGAGAGAGAGAGAGAGAGAGATGGGAAAATAATAGTAGATTAATCACCCGTAACAAATGAATTAGTAGTCTGTAGAGAGAGAGAGAGAGAGAGAGAGAGAGAGAGAGAGAGAGAGAGTCGAAACGAAATGAAAGGGGAAAAGGAACCTGAGTAATTACATCTGGGCAGCAGGCTCATGAGCGTAATTAATTCGGGGAAATGACATTCAATTACAGAGTGAATCACAAGATAGCCTTGGTGAGAGAGAGGGACAGAGAGAGAGATTCTCTTATTACCATAGGACGTAAATAGAACGCGTAATTATTGTATTTTTAGAAGCGTTCCTTTTTTCAGTCAGGAATATTTGAATAACTGTGTTTGTAGGAATGATAAATGACACTTATAAATCGTCTGTTTAAGCATTTTCCATTGTATTTGTAAGAATGTTAATTAACACTTATAAATCACCTGATTAAGATTTTTTCGTTTTCGAATTCCACAAATTATATAGATTTTTAAATACTTTCCATTCAGTTGATTATTATCTGCTTGAAAATACGTGTTATTATATATTTTTATAATATCCTTTTTGTTTATTTTCACCTTCAAAATTTGTATTGTATGGAAAGAACATTTGATATCTTGGCTCTCCGTATTATGCATTAATTAAAGAAACATGATTTTCGCTTTCGAATTATTAAGCTTTTAAGGAAAGATTTCATTGTAAAGATACTTATATATAAAATTATATATATTATATATATATATATATATATATAATATATATATATATATATATATATATAACGGACACTCACCCCTCCATTAGTTCTTTGTCTCGTTGTGACCCATTGGAGAAAAAAAAGGACTTTTATTAAGATTGGTCTCTGTGTGTGTGTACATTGCTACGAATAAACGTGCAATGTGTATTCATGTATGCATAGTAAGCTCTTATACTTGCAGGTAACTGCATTTTAATTACGGTAGCTTCATCTCTCACGGTCTGCCTTTCTCTCTCTCTCTCTCTCTCTCCCCTTATCTACTTCCACATGGCCATTCCCATCCTCCTCCTCCTCCTCCTCCTCCTCCTCCTCCTCCTCCTCATGAGGCAGGACCAACACCTGTCATATTGCAGTCAGTGATCCAGTGCCCCTAAGGGCATGGCGATTACCCTTAATTGGCCATTATTACTCCACATGAACCCCACACACATACCCCCCTTAATGGCAGCGAGATTCTCTACCTTCGGTATATCTATCCGTCTCCACTCCCATCCTACCCTCTTTCCCCCTTTCCCCCTCGGAATGGCTGGATGGATACACTCATTTGAAAAGCATATTAATGGCTGTGAGACACGTTGGTAGGTTGGGTGGCGGGAGGGGGGTAATAGGGGGTAGGTTTACATGGGGTTTAGGGGTTGAGTTAGTAGGGGGGGGGGAGCTTTACTTGGGGGTTCACGAAGGCAAGCTGGGGATTGCTGGGGTCTGTGCTTACGTATGGATAAAGGTAATTATTAATTCTCTCTCTCTCTCTCTCTCTCTCTCTCTCTCTCTCGTTAATCCCAGGTCAATGGAACGCAGGGTGTATATTGTCTAGCAGTGCCTACCCCCTTTGTATTGTCATCCCAGCCAACTTGTTTTCGTAGCTGTATTGTCATTGCCACGTTTCTCTCACTCTTCAATTTGGTCTTGACGATGAATGAGAGATAAATTTAGACGTAAATCAGTGAGAGACGCCCAGAGTCGCAGGTAAATGAAATTTTCCTCCCGTCTCCAAGACTATTCTAGAAAACCTTTCTGTTATCAGAATAAGAAGTCTTCGCTGCTCATCAGAGGGAGACAGGTGAAGAAAGATATAGTTTCGTAAACGTATCGCACTTCAATTCAGTTGTCAGTTATCTCTTGTTTTCGTAAATTGTTTTCTCTCTTTCTAAGGAATCTTGATATATGCATCAATGCGTATTATAAAATTCTCAGCGGAATTATCAAACGGTTCATATTGCTAAGTATATATTAAGCAACTTCATCACCTGATAATTAGTAATATACATTTGTGTTTTTTTATATCTGTACGTATTGATTTACAAATTACCAATCATACAATTTGTATATTTTAGTTTCACACGGACCATGAAGCAATTCCAAAAACAGATTGAATCAACTTCGAAGCTAATTTATGATCTACCTCGTGTTCATTTTTCGAATGCGATTCGGACTAATTAGACAGTAAGATTGCGACGCAATCGGCTTTTCTTCCTCTTCTCTCAAATTCGATCACGTGAGTGGAAAGATTCCTTCTGGAGAAATTCTAATGGTTTTCATGATGCTCGAATCTGAACACCCTTTGATCTTTTGAATTTACTTTCATCGATTTTTTTTTTTTTTTTTGATGGACGGGGTAAGGATCCTCCGACCTCTGATGACGACGATCGCTGAGGAGAGAAGGTAGATAAATAAAAAAATGTTAAAAAATGA
>NC_087215.1:70322212-70339712 GCF_015104395.2 Macrobrachium nipponense | reverse complement strand
CCTAAATTCTACATTATATTATTCTCATTTCTGATTATATATATATATATATATATATATATATATATATATATATATAGATATATATATATATACTATATGTAGTATATATATATATATATATCTATATATATATATGTATATATATATACATACTATATATATATATATATATATATCCTACACTTCTCCAATGTCCTTTAAGTATATACTTGAAGGACCTTAGCCTACACTTATGCCAAAACAAAGACATAGTAGATACCAAACGCCCTTTTAACCAGAATGTCGTGAGAGACGAATCCGCATCATCTGGGAAGTGGAATTTATCGGTGGGAATCGCCGGGAACATTCGCACCGTGACGCTGGTGTTCCCATTTGCTCCTGTGTGTGTTCCCATTATCTAAACTGCTCTCTTTAATGGGATAACGATGGGGAGGATAATATTGGCATCTGTGGATCATGGGAGTGATTATTTGGATGGCAGCCTTTCACTCTCTCTCTCTCTCAACTAACCGACCATCTTTCTATATTGTTGATGATCTCACAGCCTTTGGTTACTATTTGTAACTCTCTCTCTCTCTCTCTCTCTCTCTCTCTCTCTCTCTCTCTCTCTCTCTCTCTCTCTCTCATCTAAAAAGATGGTAGCAAGTCCGCAGTCATAGAGGGGACTATTTACTTTTTGATAAAGCTTGACGGACGAGAAAATATAATAATATGAGATCTCGAATACTAGTGTTCAGTAGAGCGTATGGCCAAGACGGACTTAAAACCAGTTGAATAATTATTGGTCCTTACATTTCCCCTTGAAATTCGAAGTTATTCGCAGACCATACTTGTGTGCATGCCTATATTCAGAAGTCCTTCAAATCAGTTGAGAGAGAGACCTACATGCGCTCCCTGTCAGTGGGTCGCATTTATTTATAAATTCAAACACACACACACGTACACACAAGCACACAAACACGCGTAACACGCTCCCAGGACGTTAAAATCCCTGGCTGGTGATGTTTATTCATTCAGTCATGAATGCAAAGCCTTGCATATATGTACCGAGCGTCACACGAGCCATATTTGTCCGGGGTTAATTTCCGACTGGGGCAAACCCACTTACACTTACCGAACAAATTTGTCGCTCTGTTGATAAACTTGCAGTTGCTTTTTTTTTTTTTTTTTTTTTTTTTTTTTTAATTTTTTTTTTTTTTTTTTTTTTTTTTTTTTTTGGGTTTAGGGCCGAGTCTGGGACCCCAGTCAGCCAGACCACTCCATAAACAAAGCTGGCCCCGTGCCCTCTCGCGGTGTTTTATTTTGGGTTGGCTTTCCAAATTCTTGTTCCCGAGAGTTCGGCCGTGAGGGTAGTAAAGATCCGCTTTGTTTGCACTGAAGGAGATTGGGAAAATAGTTTTAAATTTTGGGGAGGGATTTTGGGGTTTAGGGATCCTCTTTCATCTCCTCTCCTCCTTCTCTCCTCTCTCTCTTCGCTGCCTCTGGGGAGGGATACATTCCTATCTTCTCCTCCCTTCAGGGTATCAAAAAATTCTTTCTCTTCCTTCTCGTCTCTCTCCTCTCGCTCAAGGGTTCTCCATCCACGGACGGGAGCGCACCCCTCTGCCACTGACCCGTCTCTCCTCCGTCTGTTATCTCTCGCTCTCTCCAATCTCCTCTCTGGGAGACTACATTCCTATTCTCGCCTCCCTTCAGGGGTTACAAAAAAAAATTTCTCTTCTAAAAATTCTCCTCTCCTCCACGCACGCCTTCTTCGTCTCTCTCATTCTCTCCTCTTCTGTTTCGAAATCATTTTAGAGGACCCAACTGCTACCTCGCGTGATAATCTCGCTAATTTAGTTTTCTAAAAATGATAATTGAATAGGGCTGCAATTTATTATTAGAACAGAAAGGGTTTTTAATGATTTTCGTTTGTCCGCCCTCATAAATTCCAGCGAGATAAATGGTCGTCATAAATTTCAGGGGGAAAAATCGGGTGTCGTGAAAACCTAAACCTCCAAACCCCCCCCCCCCCGCCCCTCCCCCCCCCCCCCCCCCTTCACTTCCTTTTAGATTTCCCGGATTGTTTTAGATTTGGCCCAGGCTGGATGGATATGCGTCAAAAGTCCACAGGCAGTTCAGTGAGCACCGATTTTGACCTAGATTTTGTGAATTTGGGGCGGTCCTTAAAAACCACCCTGGACTAGAAGAAATAAACGCATAAAAGTAAGCATATATTTCTCCCCCCGAAAAAAAGATATAACATTAATTTCATAACTGCTGTATCATCAGAGAGAGAAGAGATGAGATAGAGAAGAAGAGAGAGTAGGAGAGGAGAAGAAAAGAGAGAAGAGAGGAGAATGAATAAACAGGAACCCCCAAATTGGCTTTAGAAACAATGGCCTAAAATTATTGTTCTGCAGTTAGCGGAGCCGCTTTCCCCATGGTTAAATTCGCAAGAACAGAATCCGGCATTGAAGGTAAATTGCCCCAGAGCCGTCCCACCCCCCTGCCCCTCACCCCCTGGCCCCTAGGCCCTTCCCCCTGCCCCAACCTCCCAATTACTGCCTCAACGCCCAGATTTACATAAAAGACTGATGCTAATCGACTAGATGTAACGCGAACTCTGTATGAGATTATTGCCTAATTGTATGGGGCCGCGATTGTTAGTGTGACACAAAAAAAAAAAAAAAAAAAAAAAAATAAAAAGTGTGTTACTGCATAGAAATTGTTCATCGCCATTTTCCTCTTTGAACAATAATTGCAGCTATTTCTTGGCCTTAGTAATGGAAATAAAACGTTGTTTGGGCCGGTGACCGGTAGTTCTTTGCAACGCCAGAATTGTTGTAGTTCTGATCAATTATAGTCGTTCGGTCGGGGGGGCCGGCGGTTGCGACTTTTTTTTTTGACGACAATTCAAGGCAGGTTACTGGACCTTGGATTTTGTGACACTTAATCTCTTTGCTAAATGGGCGCAGTGTCTTGGACTTACTACAATCAAAATCAGAAGTCTAAGTCAAAATTGTATACAATTCATTGTTACATACATACGCCACTACCTTCCTTTGAAAGATACCCAGTCCTGGAAGTAGCTTCCACTTCAGAAAATTGCTTCTCAAAGTTTGTCATTCTTCCAAAAAATTGTCATCCAAACCTTAACTTCTACACTCAAAAGAATGATCTCCAAAACCTGTAATTCTTGCTCAAAGGATCAGCCAATCCATTTGCTTATACTTTTCAAAGAGGGTCCTCCTAAAAATCAGGGTAGCTTTTCCCCTTCAGAATGGTGTTTCCCAATTTAGAGCCCATTTTCAAAAGCCAAAAAGATAAAGTTCATACCAAAAACTTATTCTGTACTATCAAAAGAAGGGTCTCTGAAAATGTACATTCTTATTGAAAAGAATTTCCAATCTTTTTGCTTTATACTTTTAAATGAAGGCCATCCCAAGCCAAACTTTCACCTCTGACAAGTTTTCGAAAAGTTTGCTATTTAAAAAAAAAAAAATCTTCCAAAAATGTCATTATTTTTCAAAAGAACTACCAAAAAGAAAGCTTTCCCCCAAAAAAACAAGCTTTCACCCACCCGAACCCCCGAAGGTTTCCCCAAAGTCGCTCTCTCTCTCCTCTCATCTCTCAAGGTCTTCTCTTCGAAGACTCCCGTGAAAATCGTCAGTCACTCTCCTCCATCTCCCGTTCTCTCTCTCTCTCTCCTCCTCCTCTCGTCCTCTCCTCTCGTCTCTCTCTCTCTCTCTCTCTCTCTCTTCCCCCAATACAGCCATCGCTTGGGTATGGGAGAATTTGTTATTTCGGGTATTTCCCTTTGAGTGTGCTTCCTTGTTCAGGGCAGTCACTCGCTACATCTTTGCCTACCAGAAGCCGCAGGACTCCCTCCCCTGTCTTTTTGGGGACACCTGGAGGATAAGCTCATCTTTCCTTCTGATTATTCGGTTACTCGTTTATGGCACTTGCCTGGAAGTTTCTTTGGCCATATTCTGTTTAAAACGGTTTTGGGTGGGGGGCTGCTGGAATGAAACTCTCTCCTCTCTCGTCTCGTCCCATTCCTTCCCTCTCTCTCTCTCCCTCTATCTTCTTGCGTCTCTCCCCTCCTCTGGATAAACATCGATGATTTTAGTCGCTACGACTTCTTTTGCATAAATTGATTAATCGTTAGACTTTTCTTTATTGAAAACCAGCAAATAGATCAAGTAGTAGCGCTCGCTCTCTCTCTCTCTCTCAGGTCTCCAGCTCTCTCCTCTCGTTCTCATCATCTTCATCCTCTCCTGCTCGGTCCCTCATCTCTCCCTGCTCTCCTCTCCACCTCTCCTCGCCTGCTCTCATCCTCTCTCTCTTACTCAATTCTATGATATCGTGAATAATGGATAGTCAGCATGCCAAGCGAAGGAGTTGTGAATATAGAAGTTAGGTTTAAAAGTATGTATGGATTAAAATATATTTAATATAGATAAAAAAAAAATTAGATTTACCTCAGCACCTACGGAATATTGAAGAGAAGTTGATTCTCATCTGATACACGATTCAAATGTCAGTATGATTTGAATTTGTCAAAATCTGTGAAGGTGTTATTTGTTTTACACTAAGCATTAGCCACAGCAACTTAAAGCATTAGCCACAGCAAACTTAATTTAGTGAAGTGTGGAAAACGGGAACCAGTTTTGCAGTGATATGTTTATCATTATTTTTATTTAAGTAAATGTTACATAAAATTTAAAGTAAGGGCCGGCGGGTGTATACGGGGGTGTTATACTAATCAAATCGCAATACAAAAATAAGAAAATCTGCAATAACTGTCATCCCAAAACTAAAGACTTACGCAACCGAGGGCCCCCCCCCCCCGGGAAAAATTTTTGCAATATCGGCTCCCCGTTGTTCCCTCTCTTTTTGACTGCCCACCACCACCACCACCACCAAAAAACCACAAAGAACGAAACAAATGAAATCGTTCCTTTAGAGGCCTAATTGGGGACCAATGCATCTCATTTTTTTTTTTGGGCTCCCCCGCCCAAAATGCAATAAATTGCAAGCAGTCGAAAACCGCTTCGTCTCGTTCCCGGCCGCCCAGGGTAAATACGTTCTCCATGGTAATTCCGGACCTGGTAATAAGGTTCCGAGGCAATTGCCGAAAGATTTTTTGGGCTGGTTAAAGCGAGACAGGCACGAACTAGAGTAGTTAGTTCAGGCTAAAGATGCAGGCACCGAGCTTGAGCAAGCAAGGAGGCGAATTCAGGCAGTCAGGCAGGCTGGAAAGGAGAATTCAGGCAGGGAGGCAGACTGGAAAGGAGAATTCAGGCAGGCAGACTGGAAAAGGCGGCAAATGCCAGAAGGCAGGCTTAAACAAACAAATTCCAGGCCCAGGCCAGGCAGGCTGGAAAAGAGAATTCAGTCAGGCAGGCAGGCTGGAAAGGAGAATCCAGGAAGGCAGGCTAGAAAACAGAATTTCCATGGCCAGGACAGAAGCAGGCTAGAAACAAAAACAGAGAATTCCAGGCAGGCCAGGCAAGGCTAGGAAACAGAAAATTCAGGCTTAACGCGAAGCCACCGCAGTAAAAGAGAGCTGGGTTTAAACATCCCTATCACAAGGGGGGCCACCCATTTGGTCTTCTGTCTCTGGCAGCGAGGCGACTGTGAAATGCGCGGATAGTTTAGCTGTCAGGCGTCGGATATGCAAAACTGTTGTACCGGGAGTTGGACCTACGCGATTGGAATCAGCATATGTAAAGAGTAACCGACACAAGTAAACCAAGGATATTCAACGTTTGCATTTATGGCAGTACAACCACTCACCAATCAATTTGACAGTAATCGGGGGGGGGGGGGGATAATGCTCGCATGACAATTGGCGGCGATGCATTTATGAATATACACGGCATCGCAGATAGTGATGTTGTCTGTTTAAAGTACAGTAGGAAACACACTTAAAATATTTGGAACTTGATACTTATGCATTTAAAGAGTGACTGCCAGATTGATTTTGTTTTGTATAAGAGCGATACAAGAAGTATCTTGGAAAGGAGGCCTTTGAAAGGAATGGCATAACATTGCCATTATGTTCAGAGAATAATATAATAATAATAATAAATAATAATATAAATAATAATAAAGAATAATAATAATAATAATAATAATAATAATAATAATAATAATAATAATAATAATAATAATAATAATTCTGTTTAGCATGAAGGACTGAGTTTTGAATACTTTAAAAAACATTTATACAGAAACATTTGCTTCGAAAAAAGTCGTCATATGATTTAAAAAAAAAGAAAAAGTACCGGAATAATTATTGCTATTTGTGTATATATCAAATGTCACTGTCAAGCCAGCAGATGTCCAGTTTCAGTCTCCATTGAATCCGACCCAAGAGACTTCGTAGCAGCGAGAAGGTTTCAGGTTACGTGCTGCAACTTCAGCCTGAAGGGAAATTCATCAACATCGAATGCCCGCCCTGTAAATGGTTTTATTTAAATATACAGCTGCTCCAGCCGCTTTTATAAAATCGGAAAATTTGTTTTTTCGCAACTTTGAATGGTTCAGAAGTTTGATTAAAGTTTGAAGGATAATAATATATATATTAAATATTATCATTATATCTATATATATACGATTACTATATTAATGTTTGGTGTGTTTGGTTGTGTGTGTGTGTGTGTGTGTGGTGTGTGTGTGAGTTGAGTTGAGTGAGTGAGTGAGTGTGTTTACCTCTTATCAACACCAGATTCACTGTATATAAAGCAATGGACTTTCGCAGAGGATCCCAATAATACCGGAAGGTTCAGAAGACGGAGTAAATTCTTTACCTCGAACATTTCATATGGCTTCGTCTGCCTTCCATCTTCAAGGAACCATTAAATTATATATATATATAATATATATATTATATATAATATTATATATATATATATAATTATAGATTTAGTGGTCTTGGGGGAATCGAAATGGGATTATATACCATCGTTCTTCAATGTATTTCTATTAACTCTGCATTTGATTTCATGTAACTTACCAGATGATATATGTCTGTAATTGATATATGTTGACGAGATCATCTTTACGTTATTCCTCGGTTTTAGACTTTGGATAAAGAGTACTAAAAGGAATTCTTTGAAAAACAGTCTGGCGGAAATATGAAGTTATGTGGAATTGAAGCCGAAAATTCGTTATTTTTTTTATTTTTTTAATTTTATGTGTGTCGTTTGCCCTTAAGTGGTATATACCCCTCAGCAACCCCTATTTATTGTAATTAATTTCAAGTTGTATTCAAGTAAATGAAAAAAGGGGCGAAAAACTACTTCGATATTGGTAATATTTTCGGTCCTTGTATCATACAATCAAAACACGAGCATTGCGTCCTGTACCGGCAGTACCAGTTTTCCCCCTCTTTCTCTTATTTTTCCGGGGGGTGGTATATAGATTTAATCCAATCCCGGCACTGGGCGGAATTGAAATGGTAGCGAACAGTCGGCTGTGTAAAACCGCCGGGCCCCCCCCCCTTTTCACAACCGCGATTCCGGAATATTGAAACGACGCACATTGCCCTGTTGTGGTGTCCGGATTGATGTATAAATTTTGGAAGGCGACGAAGTGAATAGCGTCCGCCCCCCCCCTGGAACTGCGAAAACCGAACTTGCTTTATTTCCTCCCTGAAACTTTATTTCGCCATCGCCTTCGAAACCTGAAAATTCACAGCTTCCAGTGACAAGAGGAACCGTTGCCCCGGAGCGACCTTTTGGGCCAGTGGGGGGGGGGGAGGGGGGGCCGTGGCCTGTCATTTTGCTTGAGTGAGATAGAGGCGGAACCCAAGTCGCTCTTTTAAGAGCAAGAGGTTCGGTATTATTTGAAGTGGTAAGAGAGATGAGGAAGGATCGCTTGATTGATGTACAGTAAACTTGAGTCAGAAGGTTATCGTGACCAAGAGATGGAAAGAAATAAACGTTTGGTACACTAGGAGGCATTTACTTTTTTACTTTTACCATTAAACTATAGGAGGAATTCACTTTCAGTTGTAAATAAGAAGGATTAAACTTAAGTAGTAAACTAGAAGAAATTTACTTCTTTATTTTTAACATTAAACTAGAAGGAATTCACTTTCAGTTGTAAATTAGAAGAATTTAACATTACTAGTAAACCAGTAGGAATTTACTTTTTAGTAGCAAAGACAGGAAAGACAGAAACCAAAGATCTGTTGGACAGTGAAGATTGGAGAGGTATTTCTTATACGTCCTTTGGAAATGGTCTATGTTGTGATAACAGCTTGACAGAGAAAATCAGTCGTCGAAAGAAATACGAGATTTAAAAAGTGGACGTAAATCACATACATTATGGAAATCGTATAATGTTTCAAGAATATTTTCACAATTTCCACAATCGGTGTGAACATATTTAGCACAAAAATGTTTCTGCAGATTAAAAACTGGAGGATCTTTGAATATTGTTTTTTTTTTTCCGTAATGGAATTGATTCCTAAGTTGCAATTTTTGTTTCATTCCTTGTCCGGATATTCGTCGGAGCTTAAGTAGTGATACTATTCGGTGGATTTCATGAAGTAAACAAGTAGATTATCCTGTAGAGAAGAGAGAGATGAGAGAGAGAGAGAGAGAGAGAGAGAGAGAGATCATGTAATCAAGTGAAGGAGCGCAGAAAGACATCCGTGACGTGGAGAGGTGAGTGTAGGATGTCCCCTTTTACATGTCATCCATTAGCGGTCAGAATCACCTCTCTGAAAGCTTTTGTGTGTTGCGGTCTCCGGTTCCTGCCTTTCTGCCCATAACCCTCGGATGCCATCTTCTGGAGTGTAAGGGATAATTTTGTTTCGAAGTCTCTCTCTCTCTCTCTTTTTTTTTCGTTCATCCTCGGTCTCTCCCTCCCTCTTCCTCTCTACACATTCCGTTCTCCTCATCCTCGTCCATCACTCTCTCTCCTACCTCTCTCGCTCCTCTCCCTCTCTTCTTCCCCTTAATGGTTTCGAAATCATTTTGAGACCAACTGCTACGCGTGAATCATCCGATAAAAAAAAAAAATTATTATTTTTTTAAATTGAGAGCTTGTCAATTTTTTTTTTTTTTAATTGATACAAATGTTTTATTTTTGATTTTCGTTTGTCCTCTCTCTCTCTCATCTCTCATTCCTCTCTTTTCGCGACTCTCTCTCCTTTCGTCCCTCTCTCTCTCCCTCTACTCTCCTTCCTCCTCCTCTCGCTCACCTCTCTTCTCTCATCCTCACTCCCCCTCCTCTCCTCTCTCTCTCTCCTCTCTCTCTCTCTCTAAATCTCTCGTCTCCTCTCCATCTCTCTCATCTCTCATGCTGAGAATTATATGTCCGAACGAAACTGTCCCCACCAACATCGGAACAATCTTAGTCTCTCTTCTCTCTCTCTCCCTCTTCTCGACGACGTTTACCCTGATGCAGAGAGAGAGAGAGATGAGAGGAGAGAGAGAGAGAGAAGAGAGAGAGGAGAGAGGTTGTGATATATTCCGGAATCGGTTAAAATCAAGTTAGGCGCGATGCAGAAGGGATGTCATGACAAACAAGCAACATACACACCACACTGGTGGCATCTCTCACTTCTCCAACGTCCACCCCGGGTAGATTTAATTAAGTGGAAATTGATTTATAATTCTTCTCTCGTCTCTCGCTCTCCTCTCACGTCTCCATCCCTCCCCTCTTCTCTCGCCTCCTTGTTAGACGTTATTTTTGTGTTTTGTTTTTATAAAGCCAGCACGGGCGCATTGCTCCATAAGAGCAGCCCATAATACTCTCCTCTCTTTCTCTCGCTATCCCCTCCTCCGAATCTTTCTCTCTTCTCTCCTCGATCTCTCCTCCTCTTCTTTCTCGCTCATCTCTCTCTCTCTATATATATAATATATATATATATATAATAATATTATAGAATCATATTATTAATATAGTATTATATACATACCCATATATATAATGTTATAATATGGAGAGAGGAGGAGAGAGAGAGAGAGAGAGAGCTTGTTTAGTTAACCCCTTTACCTGTAATGAACGATACGAGTATTTTAGATTCTAAGTATTGTGTCGGTGAAGAGTTCCAACAACGTCCGGACGGCATTTTCCAATTTCAAACAAACGAAACAATACGACCCAAAAGTTGGTTTTAAGCTGCAGATGTAATTTTGCAATATCATTTGAAGAACGATTGGCTTCTCTGACGTGGTATAGTTGGCTAAGAGAAAGTTCCAGGTTTGAAAGCTGATGGTTGACAGCTTTAGAATTGGGTTTTCCAGAGAGGGTCTAACATTTTTGTTTTCACGTAAAGTTCATCTTGGAGGATAAGTGGGACAGTTTGTTGTGTGTTGCGACGTCCTTGCGTGGTATGCAGAATGCAGAGGAGAGAGGAGAGAGAGAGAGAGAGAGAGAGAGAGAAGAGAGAGAGAGAGATGGGGTATGGGAAAGTGACTTTGCTCATGAAAAACTACTGTACTTATGCAATCCCTATATGTAATATTTATTTTTCTACATAACTTTTTTCTTTCTTTCTTTCTTTTTGATTTTTATTTGGGCAAAACCCGATTCTGTTGTCCCGTCTTCAAGAGAATTTTGGTTCTGTTGATTAACCCGGATGTCCGCAAATGAAGTAATTACATATTTTTGGAACCATTTCGTTTACTCGTGGAGTAAGCCTACAAACTACTTTGTTGTTGCTGGTGTTGTTTTTCTTGTTGGTAAAAGCCTAAAGGGGTCTGAAAAAGGTGTTTCGCGTTGAGTTGAAGATACAGGAGACTTTGAATAGGATATTCATAATATATTTAATAGAATGAAAATGCAAATAAATAAATAAATGTGCATGTGAAACAGTTCAGAACAATTATTTTCAATAAAATGCAACACGCCATTTAACCGTAGATTCTAGGACACGCCCCCCAAGAAAGCTGGAGGTCGGATCACGCCTCGTTCATCTAGTTTTGCTATAAACTTTTTTATAACTGGAACTATTAAATTGCGCTGTGATCGTATTTTCTAATTCTTTGTACGTTTACTGGGAAAAATCGATTCCGGTCTTATAATTTTGTTCTCATTTTTAATATCTGAAATATTGCATTGAAATCTTGTTTGTGACTGGGTTGTTGACTTTTCTTAATCAGGATTTTAGGTTATCGACCCTATTTCCTATCAAAACTCAACTCTTCGCACTCTTATACGTCCCTCCGAAGTTATGGAAGCAGTGCACGAGATTTTCATAATTTGTTTGGGAGACCAGCCCCCAGAGTCTGACCCTGATCGGTCATTACTTACCTCCTTACCTTTACCTCCTCCTCCTCCTCCTCGCCTCCATCACTCATCGTTCCCTCTTGTTTTCTTTCACCCTCCTCCTCCTCCTCTCCTTTTTGCGCCTTTGCAACTCTTTTTACTTTATGTCTTCTTTGTCTTTTCACTTTCCTCTATTTTATGTTGTTTTTCACGTAACTTAATTAAAAACAACCCCGCCAAACCCCGCCCCCCCGCCAACCCCCCCCCCCCCCCATTTAGTTCATTTTTAATTTTAAGTTTTTTCCCATTTTCCCATAACATATTTTTCGTAACTTGAATCTCGCCTGGCTTTATTTGCTTTTACACCCCCTTTTATGTGTCAATTTCCGTTTCATCGCTGAATGGCCTTAGTTGCCCCAGTGCTTGGCGTAATGCCAAAAATCTAGATATGTACATTTTTCCCAGTCGCTTATTTCCAATCACAGCGGCCTTCATATTTTAATCACTCGTCTGTAAGTTTTTTTCCCTTTTTTCTCTTTTTCCCTTTTTTTCCCCTTTCCCCCCTCCTTTTTTTTTTCCATCACCTATTTTTTTCAGGAACATTTTGGTAAAAATTTTCCCTCCCTTTACCTTTCCAACCCTGTTCTTTCCTCCTCCCGTCAGAAAGTCTCCAGCCTCACCCGTTTCCAGCCCTAGTGACCCTTGACCTCCATCTCTCTCTCATTCGCTCTCTCAACCTCACTTCATCCCTCCGTCGCCCAGATAACTCTCCTCCTCTTCTTCCTCTCTTCTCTCTGCTCACTCTCATAATCTCGTAGAAAAAGTGGTATAAACAGTTCAGCTTCCGCCGCGATGTAGTTACGTTATGACGTCTATCTTATTGATGAGACGATCATGTTTTGCTGTTCGGAGTTCGGTGGTTTTTGGCGGCTTGGATTTTGTCTTGGGCTAGTTCTTGGTCCGACATTTGGGCCCCCTGCTGATGGTGTCAAATGGTACCAGCGGCGTTATTTATAAGCACTTTGCGGTTTGACGTTTGTAGTTTGCGAAATCATCGTATCATCTTTCAGTTTTGATATGGGGATTTTACGCTCCTGCTTTGAAAGTTGGCGCTTGTTTCTGAGGAGATTGATTCATTTTTTTTTTTTTTTTTTTTTTTTTTTTTGTTGTGGGGGGAGGGGGGGGGGGGGGGGGGGGGGGGGGGGGGGGGGGACTTTTTAAGATATATTTTCGTGTATGAAATGTTCGTTTGAGCCAACTCCTCTCTGTGAATGCGGAGAAAAGTTTGTTCCTAATTTCATGTTTTAAATTTTGGGGGGGCATTTTAAGAGAAATTTTGATGTCGAAGGCGATTGTTGAACCAACTCTGCTTCGAGGATAATAAGTATAAAAGCTGAATGCGTAATTAAACGAAGAAGGAAGCAAGGTAGGAGGTGATAAGATGAAAGTCAGTCCAAAGCTCAGCATAACATGGATCAGCAAAATATTCATCTGGTGAAGTGAAGGCAATGAAGGATATAACAGGTTGGTGAAAGTTGTATATAATCTTTTTTAGAAGATTGAGAAGGTGATTAGGGTGAGAAAAGCGAATCTGTGGGATTGAGAAGAACGGAAGGGTATGAGTTTTCGGAAAGCTAGACAGTAAACGCACGACGTGGGTGAGTGGCGCAGCGTGTGTGGTGGTGGATGTGGAGATTGTGGAAGTTTTAGCGCAAGTGGTTCATCCTTGAGAAGCTTGTTGTCTTCCGATTGACAGGTTTTTCAGGTGAGCTAATTTGAATGCAAAACGTTTTTTTTTTTTTTTTTTTTACACAATTAAATTCCCCAGTGTTTCATCTACTCATTAAAACGAATAATCGAAGCATTGCAGCACGTACGATGAAAATGGAAAGGTGGAAGGAACAGTTTCTTTCGGATTTTCCTCTTACGAGTCATTTGTCATTTCCCAGGATGACAAATGACGTCACGTCTAGAGGCCCATGGTAGCTATCCTTCTTTCCTGGTCCTGGATCGCGCAATATATCTCGGGCGAATGTATGAGACAGGCAGAAATACAACCGTTTCGGTCATGAGTCATGATATATAAGTTGTGGAGGGAGGGGGGGGCGTTGGTTTTTATGACATGAAAACACTACCGCGAATTCTTCTTGTCGGAATGAGAAAGTTAGAACGTCAAGAGTTGTTTGAAGCGCTTAGAACACACGGAAACATATATATATATATATATAGATATATATATATATATATATATATATATATATATATATATATATATATATTGCCTTTACACCGTTTGAACATCTTGCCCAACATCTGCAAAAGTTGATTTTCATGGAAAATAAGTGCAGTGCATTTGGCATAGGTTTCAAGTCTAAGAATTCAACTACTTTTACTAAGCCCCCTGGTCTTAAAGTATATGCAAAAAAAAAAAAAAAAAAAAAAAAAAAAGTAGCAAAAAAAAAAAAAAAAATTAAGGTTTTTAAGTTTATCATTATTGCAGTTATAGTAGCGTGGTTGAGTGATTTCTAAGTAAATGTATGTGTATGATTTATAATAATATATGTATATATACATATATATATATATATATATATATATATATATATATATATATATATATATATATATATATATGTTACAAATCATATGCCAGAAACCCATTGACTACCACAGTCAAGGTGTATGTAGTTGGCACCCATCGAAGAGCGCTTGACTCTCCAATCTCTATTATTCAGAATTATGAACCTCGCATATCGCCTTTGCCCATTTAAAAGTCAAACATGCAATCTACCTTATCGTAATTATAGAGCGCTTGAAACAAGAGGTTTATCGATTTATAGATTGTGTTGTACTGGAGTATCGGTTTCGTGATTTCTCAGCAGTAAAAAGAGATGTCATCTTTTTTGCGTTTAAAACGAAATCCTGACGCTTGTTGAGAAAGTATGTATTCTCATGTCTGCATGTGTTCATGTAGTTTAGTAGTATGTATTTTCATGTATACATTTATTTGTGTAGTTGTGCATAAATGGAAATCAAGCTCCATTGACTTATTATTTTTTTGCTTTAATTGTTTTGATGCGTTCAGTGACTCTTTCATTTTTTTTAAACGAACACCCGTTTGAATTTGTATAATCGATATTCTTATTTATTTATTTAACTTAATTACACCCATACAAAATGTTTTAATCGGTGAAATATATTGAAATATATTGAGTACTCTCCTGACGCTCAGAGAGAGAGAGAGGAGGGCCAGAAGAGAGAGAGAAGAGAGAGCAGCGAACTCCTACGCGAGCAATGTACCTATGAATTTTTTGTACCATCATGAGCTTCCTGTACCTCCGACCTCCAAATTACCACTACTGACCCCCTTCCTTCCCCCATGGCACCCCACCCCCACCCCCTTCCCCCGGACTTCACACACCTCCTCACACCCCCCCCCCCCCCCCCTCCCCCGCCCTGGTCTCTAAGGAGGTTGCTTGGTCCCATCCCATTTTATGATTCGGTGTGCTCTTAGAAACCAAACACCTTCCTTGCAAGGTGAAGAGAGTCCTTGGGCGAGTTTAGCCCCTTCAGGATTCTATCCTGTTGGGCAAAAGTCCCGAGGGAATTGAGGAGTCTTCTCTGTCCTTCAGGTTTTCGTGGGAAGGAACTCGGGCTCTTTCATTTTATTAACTCTTATTTGTTTTATTTACTCCTTTTCCAGCTGTAGTTGCATGAGATGATTTAATGTAATATTTGGCTTTCCTGTTTCTCATTTTCTGGTTTCCTCGCGTTTACTTTATTTTCATTATATGTTTTGATATATGTTTCTCTCTCTCTCTCTCTCTCTCTCTCTCTCTCTCTCCTCTCTCTCTCTCTGAGGATCGTGTCCTTGAACCTTGCTTTGACCAAAAAAAATCCTCCCGAGCGAAGTGTTTTGATATATTTAAAGTCGACGTTTAGGAGAGGCTCCTGAGCGTCGAGAAAAGAGAGAGAGAGAGAGAGAGAGAGAGAGAGAGAGAATGCAAAACCACTTTCGCCTGGAATATTATTTTTGTATGCATGTTATTTTTTTATGTATTTTCATTACATTTTTGGTAACCAAACCGTGTCCCGAAAGCAAAAGATTCGGAAATGAGTCACCGACGCCTTCGGAAGAAGGTGGACTGACCCATCCTGGCATATTCATGATTGGTGCGGACATAAATTCTTTGGTAGCGACGTAGCAAATCCCGCAAAATAAAAAATAAAAAAAAGCAACAGGGGAATCGTGACTGGTTGAGTTCGGCTATCGAGACGAGGTCCCACGATTCCCTGCAGTCATCTGGACACGCCCCCCTCCTTTTGGTTTTGATCTGATGCTCTGTACTTGAAAGAAAACAACAGACGAACTTTTGCTTCTTCTCATTAAAAAAAAAAAAAAAAAATTGTGACGCGACGAAATAGACCTACGGTCTTAGTCGAGCCATTTTTTTTTTTTTTAGTTGACTCGTTACTTCTATCCATCATTTCTTAGCAACTGCAGTTGTGTAAATTGTGCCATTGCGATCACGTAAAACAAAACAAACTCGCTCGTTATCTTTTTAACTTCACGTAAGACGTTTGGTTGTGTGGAACGAATTATTGTGGATTATCTATCAATAGGAGCATATCCGTAATACGATTATCTAAGCACCATCAGCATGCTTGTCATTTATGTATATAATATATACGTACATACATACGCTTGCACACGTACCGTATACACGCGTTCATGGTGGAAAGTATTGACGTTATATGAATGAAAATGAAATGAGCGCTCATAATCCGGACGCACGTTTCAACCCCCCCCCCCCCCCCCCCCCCGCCCCCCCCGCCCGTTTCCTCCATTTTCCGGTTGATGTGCGCATAAAGGACTTATTAAAAGCAATTCCATTCGCTAATATGGCGTGTCTCAGCCTCATTCCAGATTATCGAAATTCTCGCTGATCCGATTCTCTAGCGGTTGCGATAACAACTCCAAAGAATGAGGCCGTAGGCAAATTCATTGAGTGGCTCGCCGTAAGCGACGCTTGTAGTAAATGGCGTTTGTAAATGAGCTGTCATTAAAGTCGGGTATATCCCTTTATAGCGCGGACGCATAGGACACCTCCAACTGTATCCTACTGCGTAAAGGAGTGTACTTGATCCACGTTCACTCCCTATCTTCTTGTTTGATACGAGGTGACAATTATTGAGAACTCTGTACTCCATGCGCCTTCCTTTCGACCATGCTAATGTTGGGAAGATTGAAAATACTTTGATCTAAAAATGAATTGTCTCTCTCTCTCTCTCTCTCTCTCTCTCTCTCTCTCTCTCTCTCTCTCTCTCGTCACGTAAATTTGAGGGAGTTTTATGAATCAGATGATTGACTTCTATTCATGTGAAAAGGATTCTTCCTAATCTCAAAAATTGGTATGTTTTTCTGTTATGAGACGCCACACCCTCTCGTCTCTCTCTCTCTCTCTCTCTCTCTCTCTCTCTCTCTCTCTCTCTCTCTCTCTCTCTCGTCATGTAAATTCAATTATTTTTATGAATGAAATTATTGAATTTTCTTCAGGTGAAAATGCTTCTTCCTTTTCTTAATTCTAATTTGTTATAAAAAAATGCCTCTCTCTCTCTCTCTCTCTCTCTCTCTCTCTCTCTCTCTCTCTCTCTCTCTCTCTCTCTCTCTGGTAACTCATTCGGCGATAGTTCAACTCGACGTAATTCTGCAAAGCAAATCCGGCGACGCACCGGACGTATGATCATCCCTTGTTAGATGCCAGAACATATACACATTCCGTCAGTCGGTATCCGGGCCCGTCCTTTGTCGGGGGACCGTCCGTATTTCGTTTCATTAGCAAACTCGGCAAAATGATTTGATTCAATAACGAGTTTATGTTACGGGGGACTCGGGCGTGTAATAATGCGACGGCAGAGGAGGGAGCGTTATTGGTTACCATGGGGGGGACCAACGAATTTGGGAGGCGACTTGTGGTCCGTTTCGTGTGTGCGATGTATACTTCTGTACATGTGTATATAGAGTCGAGTATACATGTCTAGAGTATATGCTCTTATAGTTATTCTTGGTCATTCATAGCCGAGTTTATTGTTGTCCATTCATGTAACTGCTGGTATTTTTACTCCTCATTACTCTCAGGTAATCGAACAGCTCAGATAGATTGAGAATAGTTGGGTTAGGTCCACGTTGTCTCATCAATATAATTAAGGTGTAGCCTCTATAAGAGCTTAATCCTTCTATTATTAAAAATGAAACAGAAATCTCTCATTTTCAGCTACTTTTTAA
>NC_087215.1:70314712-70317212 GCF_015104395.2 Macrobrachium nipponense | reverse complement strand
GGATCTAAACACCGGATGGAAGAGCAGTTGGAGAAGAGAGTGTAGTAGTAAACAGCAAACGGAATGTCGAGAGTTGTGTAGCCGTTTGAACTTCGGGGAAGCGGAACAATGCGTCTTCAGTCGTTTACCATAATTGCTGGCTGACGGAGGCGCTGAAGGAGGAAGAAGAAGGAGGAGGAGGATCTATCTGTTCGTGTCTCTGACCTCTCTAGGCTTTCGGAAGCAGGTCTCGCTCGTTTCCATGGTGTACACGCTCTTTCTGTCTGTCTCTCTCTCTCTCTCTCTCTCTCTCTCTGCACAAATTATGCAAATTACTGAGACCACTACGTTCCTTTTTACCAACACAATCTCTCTCTCTCTCTCTCTCTCTCTCTCTCTCTCTCTCTCTCTCTCTCTCAATAACAGACTAAAAACTCATATACACGAACCATCTCCACACACACACTCTCTCTCTCTCTCTCTCTCTCTCTCTCTCTCTCTCTCTCTCTCTCTCTCAAATATACGCAGATCAGGACGACAGGGATTCAACTTTAATAATTAAAAGTCTTTTGTAAATACAACCTCCCAAACACAAACGAAAGGAAAAATGATACATCTAAATTATGAATTTTTTTTTAATTGCCATCTCTAGGCCGGTGTTGGGTAGTGGGGGGGGGGGGGGGGGGGGCTTGAAGTTGCCGTGGAAGGGGTGCGGTAGATGTTTACTTTTGACCTAATTGGCTTCTCGAAATCTCTAGCGATTGCCTTGTGTCGTGATATTGTAGAACGGATGAAAACTCAGAACAGAAGATCCAGGGAGCTGAAATTATTCGCTGTAACTTTTAATTAATCCCTCTAGTTTATCCTTTCAAATGCATATCAGATAGCCTTTTTTAAATACTAAATTGAAAACTTGAAAATTTAAAATTAAGAGAGAGAGAGAGAGAGATAGAGAGAAGAGAGAGAGATAGAGAGGAGATACACTTATCCATTGCCAGAGAGGGTAGAACAATCGGACCCCATGCTTACAGAGAGAGAGCGAGAGAGAGAGAAGAGAGAGAGAGAGAGAGAGAGAGAGAGAGAGAGAGAGATCTTATCTCATAAATTTAACATTTCAAGATAAAGAATGTTGTTATGGACTGTCTTTTTTTGTTCACACGGTGAAATGCATCTGACCTGTGAATTGAAAGAGAGAGAAATGAAGGTTTTTCACTATTAGGAGGCTCAGTTGTACCTGGGAACCCCATTGCATGTGAATAATTCTCGTAACAAACTGTTAGAATGAGAAGTTACATCAGTAATATGAATGGCTGTTATAACTGTTCTCATAAACCTGCTTCTTTAGGTTAGTTACTGAATGAAAAGTTAATTCGTTATTATTATTATTATTATTATTATTATTATTATTATTATTATTATTATTATTCAGATGAACCTTATTCACATGAAACAAGTCTTCGGGGCCACTGACTTGAAATTCAAGCTTCCAGAAGTCAGTTATTAAAAAAAATAAAAAATATATTAACATTAATAAATAAATAATTAAGACTGAAAGTAAATTATTAACATAACGAGGAAGAAACAACTTTGTTTGTGTATGTGTTTATATTATTCTAAAAAAAAAAAAAGTCTTTTACATTAAATATTCGGATTAACGAAGCCCAAAAACTGAATACAAAAAAAAAAAAAAAAGGAGAATCGAATTAAAAAAAAAAAAAAAAAGGAGAATCGATACATCGGCTTTATCCTACAGAGACGTTTCTTTTGAACTGACGGCCCTGGGGTGAAAAAAGAGTTGAGTCGTAGGCCTACCGGGCGCTGTCCAAATCACCCTCGTAGGCCCACAATTACTGTCAAGAGGATGAAGAAGACGAAAGTCCCAAAGGCCTTTGATTACTTATTCACTGATAATGACCGCTAATTACGTCCTCCGAGGGAGCTTGTTTATGAATTACACGTGTAATTTTCTTGTAGGTACTCTTCTCAATTTTTTGGGTCGGGCGGTTGTCGTAGTCTGATCTGTTGTTATATGGTACATTTATTGGATAATGTCTGTCATTACCGATTAGGTTGCTTAGAGGGGATTGGAAGGTGTTTTGTCATTTGTTTCTATGGAGTATATATATAAATATATATATATATATATTATAATATATATATATATATCTATATATATATTATATATAATATTATAATATATATATATATATATGATTTATATATTATATATTATATATATTTATATTATATTATATTATATTATATGATATGTACATTGCTTACAGACACGCACACACAAATGTATAACTGAATCACGAAAGTTTGGAACGTGATAAATGCATAAATAAAGGTATAAGCCACGAAGGAAAGTGAAACACTGGAGTAGCTGCAAGATCTTTATGTGATATATACGAGTCGTGTTTTTGTGTGCATGAAAGAAAGAGAAACTGATGCCACGCGACATGTTCACCCAGTGTAGAAGATAAACAAAAACCAAAGCCTTCCTTCATCTGTCCAACGA